>NC_054547.1:1191009-1211009 GCF_017654505.1 Polyodon spathula | reverse complement strand
GCTTTGAAACAGACTTTGAAGTTAGAAGTGTAAAAAGAAAGGTTACAGGCACGTTGTAGCAATACCTGGGGACGTGTAGCGCTGTGTTTTTCAGAACCCCGCTACTTACTCTTTACTCTAACCCAGAAACTAGCTAAACCTTGCTTTGCCGGCCACTCATGCATTGGAGGTATCCCAAAACTGTTCTAAAAAATAATGGTCATTTATTTAGCATACCTTCTGATGTTATTATTTTTTTTTAAATGTTGTCTTCCAAAATATGTGCAGTAACTGTAACAGTGAGCTTAATAAATACACCAATGTGCCCATGTATTAGAGCACCCCATTGCTTCTGTAGTTCAGCAGGGTGCACATGTATTAGAGCACTCCATTGCTTCTGTAGTTCAGCAGGGTGCACATGTATTAGAGCACCCCATTGCTTCTGTAGTTCAGCAGTGTGCACATGTATTAGAGCACCCCATTGCTTCTGTAGTTCAGCAGTGTGCACATGTATTAGAGCACCCCATTGCTTCTGTAGTTCAGCAGTGTGCACATGTATTAGAGCACCCCATTGCTTCTGTAGTTCAGCAGTGTGCACATGTATTAGAGCACCCCATTGCTTCTGTAGTTCAGCAGTGTGCACATGTATTAGAGCACCCCATTGCTTCTGTAGTTCAGCAGTGTGCACATGTATTAGAGCACCCCATTGCTTCTGTAGTTCAGCAGTGTGCGCATGTATTAGAGCACCCCATTGCTTCTGTAGTTCAGCAGTGTGCGCATGTATTAGAGCACCCCATTGCTTCTGTAGTTCAGCAGTGTGCGCATGTATTAGAGCACCCCATTGCTTCTGTAGTTCAGCAGTGTGCACATGTATTAGAGCACCCCATTGCTTCTGTAGTTCAGCAGTGTGCGCATGTATTAGAGCACCCCATTGCTTCTGTAGTTCAGCAGTGTGCACATGTATTAGAGCACCCCATTGCTTCTGTAGTTCAGCAGTGTGCACATGTATTAGAGCACCCCATTGCTTCTGTAGTTCAGCAGTGTGCACATGTATTAGAGCACCCCATTGCTTCTGTAGTTCAGCAGTGTGCACATGTATTAGAGCACCCCATTGCTTCTGTAGTTCAGCAGTGTGCACATGTATTAGAACACCCCATTGCTTCTGTAGTTCAGCAGTGTGCACATGTATTAGAGCACCCCATTGCTTCTGTAGTTCAGCAGTGTGCGCATGTATTAGAGCACCCCATTGCTTCTGTAGTTCAGCAGTGTGCACATGTATTAGAGCACCCCATTGCTTCTGTAGTTCAGCAGTGTGCACATGTATTAGAGCACCCCATTGCTTCTGTAGTTCAGCAGTGTGCACATGTATTAGAGCACCCCATTGCTTCTGTAGTTCAGCAGTGTGCACATGTATTAGAGCACCCCATTGCTTCTGTAGTTCAGCAGTGTGCGCATGTATTAGAGCACCCCATTGCTTCTGTAGTTCAGCAGTGTGCATGTATTAGAGCACCCCATTGCTTCTGTAGTTCAGCAGTGTGCACATGTATT
The DNA here is from genome assembly GCF_017654505.1 of Polyodon spathula. Lineage (NCBI taxonomy): Eukaryota > Metazoa > Chordata > Actinopteri > Acipenseriformes > Polyodontidae > Polyodon > Polyodon spathula. The sequence continues at coordinate 1,209,482 of NC_054547.1, read as the reverse complement.
AGAGCACCCCATTGCTTCTGTAGTTCAGCAGTGTGCGCATGTATTAGAGCACCCCATTGCTTCTGTAGTTCAGCAGTGTGCGCATGTATTAGAGCACCCCATTGCTTCTGTAGTTCAGCAGTGTGCACATGTATTAGAGCACCCCATTGCTTCTGTAGTTCAGCAGTGTGCACATGTATTAGAGCACCCCATTGCTTCTGTAGTTCAGCAGTGTGCACATGTATTAGAGCACCCCATTGCTTCTGTAGTTCAGCAGTGTGCACATGTATTAGAGCACCCCATTGCTTCTGTAGTTCAGCAGTGTGCACATGTATTAGAGCACCCCATTGCTTCTGTAGTTCAGCAGTGTGCACATGTATTAGAGCACCCCATTGCTTCTGTAGTTCAGCAGTGTGCACATGTATTAGAGCACCCCATTGCTTCTGTAGTTCAGCAGTGTGCGCATGTATTAGAGCACCCCATTGCTTCTGTAGTTCAGCAGTGTGCGCATGTATTAGAGCACCCCATTGCTTCTGTAGTTCAGCAGTGTGCGCATGTATTAGAGCACCCCATTGCTTCTGTAGTTCAGCAGTGTGCACATGTATTAGAGCACCCCATTGCTTCTGTAGTTCAGCAGTGTGCACATGTATTAGAGCACCCCATTGCTTCTGTAGTTCAGCAGTGTGCACATGTATTAGAGCACCCCATTGCTTCTGTAGTTCAGCAGTGTGCGCATGTATTAGAACACCCCATTGCTTCTGTAGTTCAGCAGTGTGCACATGTATTAGAGCACCCCATTGCTTCTGTAGTTCAGCAGTGTGCACATGTATTAGAGCACCCCATTGCTTCTGTAGTTCAGCAGTGTGCACATGTATTAGAGCACCCCATTGCTTCTGTAGTTCAGCAGTGTGCACATGTATTAGAGCACCCCATTGCTTCTGTAGTTCAGCAGTGTGCACATGTATTAGAGCACCCCATTGCTTCTGTAGTTCAGCAGTGTGCACATGTATTAGAGCACCCCATTGCTTCTGTAGTTCAGCAGTGTGCACATGTATTAGAACACCCCATTGCTTCTGTAGTTCAGCAGTGTGCACATGTATTAGAGCACCCCATTGCTTCTGTAGTTCAGCAGTGTGCACATGTATTAGAGCACCCCATTGCTTCTGTAGTTCAGCAGTGTGCACATGTATTAGAGCACCCCATTGCTTCTGTAGTTCAGCAGTGTGCACATGTATTAGAGCACCCCATTGCTTCTGTAGTTCAGCAGTGTGCACATGTATTAGAGCACCCCATTGCTTCTGTAGTTCAGCAGTGTGCACATGTATTAGAGCACCCCATTGCTTCTGTAGTTCAGCAGTGTGCACATGTATTAGAGCACCCCATTGCTTCTGTAGTTCAGCAGTGTGCACATGCATTAGAGCACCCCATTGCTTCTGTAGTTCAGCAGTGTGCACATGTATTAGAGCACCCCATTGCTTCTGTAGTTCAGCAGTGTGCACATGTATTAGAACACCCCATTGCTTCTGTAGTTCAGCAGTGTGCACATGTATTAGAGCACCCCATTGCTTCTGTAGTTCAGCAGTGTGCACATGTATTAGAGCACCCCATTGCTTCTGTAGTTCAGCAGTGTGCACATGTATTAGAGCACCCCATTGCTTCTGTAGTTCAGCAGTGTGCACATGTATTAGAGCACCCCATTGCTTCTGTAGTTCAGCAGTGTGCACATGCATTAGAGCACCCCATTGCTTCTGTAGTTCAGCAGTGTGCACATGTATTAGAGCACCCCATTGCTTCTGTAGTTCAGCAGTGTGCACATATATTAGAGCACCCCATTGCTTCTGTAGTTTTGATTGGTTGTGTATATGAAATCAAACCACTGGAACTGAAAATCAAAAAATTGTCAAAATAGGCAAAATGTGATTATATAATGTTATTGTTACTTTAACAGGCCACACGTGCAATTAATAAAGATAAGAGGAAAGGAACATATAGAATGTATGATAGGTTTTAGAAGTTGTTTAAGATGCCTAATTAAAGCACAAAGTGCTGTAACATTTTCATATGTGAGTCGCTATTGCTTCTATTAGGTGATTTAAAAAATGTGCACACTACTGTACAGGTATTACTATATATGTAATAACATATATAATTAATGTATGTAATTAGGGCCAAACACTCGTACACTACCTTCCAAACTCAACCTGTCCACTAGGGGGAGCCAAGTGGATCAATGCTGTTTACCTTATGGGCTGAGAGTGTGTGAGGTTTATAATAGTTAGCCTTTGCCTTGAAACATTATCTTAAATTCAGTGCACCAAGGATTTGTTTTGTTAGAAAGCTGTGTGGTCGCAGGTTTTTGTCCTGGGCTCTTCCAGTTCAGGTCTTTGTTCCACACTATTCTTCAAGGACATAATGAATTCAAGCATAGTTAGGATTATATTTTGGGTATAGACATCATTCCATGTGAGTAACAGGGAAGAGGTTGGGCGTGAACCAGCGACCCGGCACACTGCAAGCAAGCATCTTAACCACGATGCGAAAGAGACGGACTCCTCTGTATTCATGGTTTTAAAGCTTTTAACCTCTTCTCATCTCACTGACACCGGGCAGGACAGAATCCGTAACGGCAACGCATCACACAAGACTGCCCGTTACACATGGAACAAGCAAAATAGTTCTAAAGACTTCTTCTTTTTAATAGTAGTTCATAAGTATGATATTCATTTCTTGTGTGGAAGATAAGCAGGTATTTATTTATAGGGTATGAAATACGTAATTATCTTCCCCTCTACTTGATGTTCATGTTAATCATCGGCATACAAACCAAAACTAACAACAGGCAATTAGTTGAAGGAGGAGGGTGCATTTTAGCAGCTCCGTGAAGAAGATTTTCTATAGCTCTTTGCTTTCAGGGAAAACAAAATGATCACTGCTCTGTGTAATTTAGAAAGATGAAGAATGCAAGACAGCTCAGGCTCCGTCTTAACGCCTGCTTTGTTTGCTTCGGTGAATGGACAGAACACAATGATCATTCCAGTGGGAAGCTTGTCCTGCTTCCCAGTGTTCTGCCAGTCCTTCTGAGCCATCCTAAGAGGAATAGATGGCCTCATTTTCCATGGATTAAAAACAGAATCCTTTCGAAAATAAGATCAATATCTACTGTTTACAGCCAAGGAAGCAGTGGTGTAGCCGAGTGGGAATGCTCTGGAACGCTGTGTTGTTTTCATAGGCAGCAGTGGTGTACTCATATAAAAGGCATTCTAAGTCATGTGATCACATTTCCCGCACAACTGTCTGATCCAGTCAGTAGTCCCCTTGATGCAATGAAAAGTTTTACGATTGTGGACACAAAGCCGCTGACACTCAGACACGCAAAGAAAAGCATTCTGACAAGATGGTGAAAGACACTTTTGGAAATACTTGTATAAATTAGATCGATGGATTACCTATTATATGTGTTTCAATATATAAATAAAATTAAGCTAATATAGATTGAGAATTCAAGTTTTATTATATATATATAATAAGTCACCCCCCCCCCCCCCTCTTCACAGTGTGGGGGCGCTGGTCGGCCTCTCCATTGCGGCAGTGGTGTTGCTGGCGTTTATTATCACAGTGTGTGTCCTCTGCTATCTCTTCATCTCCACCAAGCCCCACGGCAGACTAGACAACGGGCTTCCACTGCACACGCCAGGTAGGTAGAGCTGCGAATGTGCAGAGGAATAACAAGGACGCTGCACCACGAACATGTCATTACACAATTTCCAATTGCAGCATGATTGTTTTTAGTATTATTACATCTGAGGTCTAAACACATTTGCAGGCAGATTTTGTATTACATTTGCAGGTGTTGTTAAACTTGCTGGCTCTGCGCAACCTTTCTATTCCAGAATGATTTTGAACAATTATGGAATAATTGTGTTTGTCTGGGAGACGTGGTCGATCGTGTGTGTTGCTGATAGAGTTTGATTGTGTTTGTCTGGGAGGTGTGGTCGATCCTGTTTGTTGCTGATAGAGTTTGATTGTGTTTGTCTGGGAGGCGTGGTCGATCGTGTTTGTTGCTGATAGAGTTTGATTGTGTTTGTCTGGGAGGCGTGGTCGATCGTGTTTGTTGCTGATAGAGTTTGATTGTGTTTGTCTGGGAGGCAGGGTCGATCGTGTTTGTTGCTGATAGAGTTTGATTGTGTTTGTCTGGGAGGCGTGGTCGATCGTGTTTGTTGCTGATAGAGTTTGATTGTGTTTGTCTGGGAGGCGTGGTCGATCCTGTTTGTTGCTGATAGAGTTTGATTGTGTTTGTCTGGGAGGCATGGTCGATCGTGTTTGTTGCTGATAGAGTTTGATTGTGTTTGTCTGGGAGGTGTGGTCGATCGTGTTTGTTGCTGATAGAGTTTGATTGTGTTTGTCTGGGAGGCGTGGTCGATCCTGTTTGTTGCTGATAGAGTTTGATTGTGTTTGTCTGGGAGGCAAGATCGATCCTGTTTGTTGCTGTTAGAGTTTGATTGTGTTTGTCTGGGAGACGTGGTCGATCGTGTTTGTTGCTGATAGAGTTTGATTGTGTTTGTCTGGCATACATGGTCGATTGTGTTTGTTGCTGATAGATTTTGATTGTGTTTGTCTGGGAGATGTGGTCGATCGTGTTTGTTGCTGATAGAGTTTGATTGTGTTTGTCTGGGAGGCATGGTCGATCGTGTTTGTTGCTGATAGAGTCTGATTGTGTTTGTCTGTGAGATGTGGTCGATCGTGTTTGTTGCTGATAGAGTTTGATTGTGTTTGTCTGGGAGGCGTGGTCGATCTTGTTTGTTGCTGATAGAGTTTGATTGGCTGGATGGGATCAGATGGGATGGGAAGAGAATTAGTCGCTTGGTGATGGGGGTGGAGGTGGGGGTCGCATGGAAAAGACGAGTACAGGAGAGCACAGTGCAGTATTTATAATACATGTAGGGGGCAGTAGTTACATTGAAGGTAGGACTTGTCTCCGAGCCTCCTAGAACTACAGTCAGTAAAATAAACACTCATTGAACAAATGGCTGAGAAGCAGAGACTTTATTTCAGGAGGTGCAAACAAGCAGCTTAAATGTGGGAGTTGTCATTGTTTTTCATGCACGTTGCTTGAATCCCTCTGGTTCAATTTTGGGCTGTGTCTGAGCTTCATTTTCACAGCTAGTGCTTCCCCTACGTCGTCTTGATTAGACAGGCTGGCAAATTCATTCTGAATAACAAACACAGACATTCAACTTGCAGGATGGGGAGGGAATAGGCATGCACTCGATCTTCACACTGAGGTAGTACAGTTCAGAAATCATAGGCATGCACTCGATCTTCACACTGAGGTAGTACAGTTCAGAAATCATAGGCATGCGCTAGATCTGCACACTGAGGTAGTACAGCTCAAAAATCATAGGCATGCACTAGATCTGCACACTGAGGTAATACAGTTCAGAAATTATAGGCATGCACTAGATCTGCACACTGAGGTAGTGCAGTTCAGAAATCATAGGCATGCACTAGATCTGCACACTGAGGTAGTACAGTTCATAAATCATAGGCATGCACTCGATCTTCACACTGAGTTAGTACAATTCAGAAATCATAGGCATGCACTAGATCTGCACACTGAGGTAGTACAGCTCAGAAATCATAGGCATGCACCAGATCTGCACACTGAGGTAGTACAGCTCAGAAATCATAGGCATGCACTAGATCTGCACACTGAGGTAGTACAGCTCAGAAATCATAGGCATGCACTAGATCTGCACACTGAGGTAGTACAGCTCAGAAATCATAGGCATGCACTAGATCTGCACACTGAGGTAATACAGTTCAGAAATCATAGGCATGCACCAGATCTGCACACTGAGGTAATACAGTTCAGAAATCATAGGCATGCACTAGATCTGCACACTGAGGTAGTACAGTTCAGAAATCATAGGCATGCACTAGATCTGCACACTGAGGTAATACAGTTCAGAAATCATAGGCATGCACTAGATCTGCACACTGAGGTAATACAGTTCAGAAATCATAGGCATGCACTAGATCTGCACATTGAGGTAGTACAGTTCAAAAATCATAGGCATGCACTAGATCTGCACACTGAACACCATTAAATATTTCAGCAAAAGAGAATTAGCTCAAATGCCAAATATATGCAAAAATATAAAGTCATTCATTTTATAGAGAAGTACAGGCCAGAAGTGCTAGATAAACAGTGCAGGAGTGCAACGCTTCTGTCAATTCAAGCCCATCCTCAGCACACAGAAATGACTCATTACTAGATATTGTTAAAGTGTTTTGAATTACCTGGCACGCTTAATGACTAATAACCTCTCATTAGCATTATAACATTCTCATAGATTTTATTTTTTGCAAGCTTTGTTACACCTTTACTCAGGAGCTTTCCTCTGGTTCTTCAGCTGTGGATCTGAACGCTGTGGAAGGGCCGAGTCACTGTAACGCGGTGGGGGGGCCGACAGGGATCCAGAAGCACTTTATGAGTCGTAAGCTGGACTGCACCAATCAGCCACCGGACCAGGACCGTCTCTTCCAGAGGTGCTTCACAGCAACGGTCACCACCATCAACATAGAGGGGCCATCTTAAAACTGTCCAGTGCTTTCCACTGCGCGGATCGCACTTTCACATTTCAAGATACTGCTGCAGGGTCAATCCGCTTTCGTCTCTTTGATCTGGAAACAAATAAGATTTACGCAGTTTCTAAAGAAGCCCCTTACTGGTCTCATACTGGGATAAAAATCCAGCTTCTTATTCATGGAGCCACAGGAATGGTAATCACAGCAATCCAGCTTTTGATAACACCGTGTAACAAATTATTTTTATTTTTTTGTTCCTGGGTAGTAAGTGTTATTTCCTATTTGCTTATGCCTCAAAAGTATAGAAAATGGCTATTATTCCCCACAAACTTTGCTTTTGTGACCAGGACAGTGATATTTCAAAATATCACTATTTCCAATGGGAAAACGAATGTGTGTCTTTTTGTTCACATAAAGTCAGAAAAAAACAACATATGAATCCAAATTAACATGTATTTATACTAAAGTAATACAAAAATGACTACAGAAGATTTAGAAGTGAGTAGTTTTTCGAGATTTACGATTATACTATATTTACAAATTAGGAAATAACACTTAGTACCCAGGAACAAAAATTGTGTTACATAGTGTAATTCTTTTTTTTTATATTTATTGTTTTATTGTCAGGGTTTTGGTTCTGTATTAAGTGAATCCCATTGAACTTGATGTAAAGAATGCAAAATAAATAACAGGTCACCTGCTGTCTAATATAGCACAGAGATCCTTTTCCAGTGCCACTGTGCAAGCTCTGAATAGGGTGCTGTGGGATGATGAAGCGTCCTTGAAAGCAGTGTGCATTTCTCTCATTGAATTTCCACAGGTTCTGTTTCCAAATCAACATGGAGACTGTTCATTCATTCATTTATTCGGATTTTGTCAACAGTAAAAAAGCATTTAATAAAGACATTAAAAAAACACAAGGCTACTTTTTTTCTGTATTTTTTTTCTCGTTGCCTTTGAATAAATATCTGTTTAAAAACATAACTGACTTAATCTCTCCTGCTGCTGCACCATAAATCCACTTTGTATTTGTTGGTAGCAGGACACTAATGAGAAGTCTGAAAAATCTATTTTAAATACTTGCTAACTATCCTTTTTATAGGCAAAAAAAATGTTTTCTTTCATCAAGCATATAACCCTGAATAAACGGACTCCCCCAGAGTTATATAGAAATGAAAACCAGTAGCAATGCATTCGGGTGTGATGCTAATGAGATGGAAGCCAGTGTTTTTAAAGCATTGATTACCTTGCCTTTGGGCTGCTGCAACTAATTAAATTTATACAATTCTTAGTACAATTAGGCAAGTGCTTTTCCTTGGCTTGAATTGGAAACTAATTACTTACCTACTGGACCAACATTAAAAAAGAAGATCATTGTTTTTTACTTGCACTGGTGCTTTCCCAAAGGGAATGAGAGGACTGGTGCTTATGACAGGCTAATATATTTGACACAGTAATGCCTCTATGTGCAATTTGGTTTTCAGTGGATAGCACATCAGGCACAGTCATAGCCTTGAAGTTAAACTATAAGGAACGCAGGCACAGAATAGATTCATCAGAAGAAAATGTCTGTTGGACAGCAGTATTTTATATTAAGATGCTGTCATGTTTTATGTGTACAATCTCAAAATGACCTCCCAATTTCAATATATATTTAACAGTGAAATGCTTTTGACATGTTAGCATGTGTTTGGTAACTGTATCGGGAATAATCATGATCAAACAGACCTCTTGCTAGCCTTCTTGTTCTTTAATGCAGCGGCACTTTGATGGCATTCTCCCGTGCATCACACTGACCAGGCGCAACCAGGATTCACATCGTATCGCACCTGACTGGAGGTTTGTTAAGCTGCCAGACGCATGCTGGAAGGATGGTACTTTGGCACATACTGCAGGAAGCTGATAGGATTCCTGATAAATAAGTCCCAATTTGTTCTATCTTCGTTTGCTTGGCTACGTTTGCTTGGCATCACTGCAAGCCAACCCGAGCAGCTAGCTAGCAGAAGACATTGCATGTTCATTTAGGAAGATTCGGTCTGGTCAGATGAAAGACCTGTGCTGAGCTGAGTGGAAATTCAGAAATGTAAGATCTGCAAAACTGAGGCTCTCTGCATTGCTTAGGGAGCATCGAAATAAACATCTGGCTGTTCCCAAAGGGAAAATAATACCTGTTAATACTCAGAATTACAGAGTACACAGTGGAACCTAAAATTGAACATTTTAAACTCTAGGTTAGTGCTAGTTATTGCCATCTGGAAAGTAACTATGGAAACTCGTCCAAAGCTTTCCTAAGTCTGTTTAACCAGCAAGGAGAAGCAATATATACATAGCCTTGATAATTTACTACATAATCAGGAATAGCAAATTGAAAGTGTCTGGTAAAATGACTGTGATGAGCGAAGCCTCATTCATCGTAGCTGCTGAGCCTGGGGCTGAATGGAGGCAGATGGTACGTACGTACAACCTTTTTAATTAAGAAAAGACGTGGGGTTTTTAGGCGCTTCCAATACCAGATTAAATCATCAATCAAATAGTTTTAATAAAGAATCTATTGCATTAAATTCCTGACTGAAATCTGGATTCCCCAAAAGTAGTATGTGTATTAAAGTCTCTAACGCAAAACTGACAGCACCTACCTTGTGCCTGTTGTAGGAGTAAAGCTACCTGAAGCTGAATCAGCTGAATCTCAGATAAGTGCAGCCACTTCTGCAATAGCATCCTGGGGAATAAAGTGACAGGGAAAAGCAGTGATTAGCACAGCAGACTCAGCTTCATAACCTTAGCTATTGATTTCATGAAACAACTTGCATTCTCCTCATGATCCTGCACTGGGGACGCCTTGGTGAAAGCACAGATAAAACTGGACAGCATCAACTAAGAACCTGTTCTTCTCTGTAGGAAAAGGCAGCAGAAAAGCAGAGATAAGAAAAGGCACAAGGACTTTTATATTGACCCCTTAAGAAGAAGATATTCAGAACCTGCCTAAATAATACAGAGAGGCTTCTGAATAATATAGAGAGGATTCTGAATAATATAGAGAGGATTGAATAATATAGAGAGGATTCTGAATAATATAGAGAGGATTCTGAATGATATAGAGAGGATTCTGAATAATATAGAGAGGATTGAATAATATAGAGAGGATTCTGAATAATATAGAGAGGATTCTGAGTAATATAGAGAGGATTCTGAATAATATAGAGATGATTGTGTCAGATTACTAAGTAAAAGTATAGAATACACATAATGTATTGTTTATTACATGTGTAAATGAAATGGAATAATATCCATGACACTACGAAATAACAACACACTAAATACATGAAAATACTCCTGATGTTCTAGCAGTCTGACTTTTACACTATGTTTTGACCTTGTTTCTTCTGGGATTTATAATAAGTTAATGCATTGTGTCCTGTGTAACCTTTATAATAAGTTAATACTGCGTAACCTTTTGCACAGTTTGAGTAGAAAGAATCGAGCATCTAATGATCTAGCAACAAACCACTGGAGATGTGGAGAGCTTTACCCTCGACTCTTACTGAATATAACACAAAACATGTTGAAAAGAAATCCTTTTAGTATTGAAGTCAGGTAGCAATGAGGAGATTGCTCTCTAAGTGCTGGTTTGAAATGTTTACCCAGAAGGATACAGGGGTGACCCTTTTTAATTTCCATTCCCTGGAAAGAAAGCAAGTTAACTACATGTGAAAAATAATTAGACAACGGTAGGCTGCTTGGCAAGGTTTTTTTTTTTGAGCCTAGCAACACTGACAGAAAAAAAAAAAAGACACAGATGACCACCACAATGAGACATCCAATCACTGCCTGGGCACAGAGAGGGACTGACCAATGAAATCACAGTGCTGACAGAAGTCCTTGGATTCATATGGAGTTTGAGTCCTCGCTATTATAATTGTTTTTGTATCCATTACATAAAAAATACAAATTAACACAATGGTCATAAACAAACAAAACCACAACTACAACTAATGTAGGCTAACTAGTGTTAATTAGCTTAGGACAGCATACTAAACAACTGGTAATGAACTATTCTATTTAATTCCGAAAGCTTGGCTGCAGCTTCTTTCTTTTCTGTTTATAAGAATGTTGTTGGACACTGCACAAGGACACAGGCGTTTTCGTATAGTTGTTTAATTCTAGTCATTATACCAGAGCTTTAGAATCCAGACTCAAACACACACTTCAAAAAGACAAATTCCTCTCTACAAGCTACAGTATTCATTGTTGCCACTCGGGTTGGAGTTGTAGAAGGATCACATTTAACATGAAAGCTGCAGATTCAGAAAGCTGCTGGATATTGGATAACGTCTAGAGAAGTAATGGGGGTCAAACATCAGCAATAGTAAAAATCTTCTTACTCCATGCTTATTGAAGCTTATTAACCCTTGCACTGCTAGTGTATCTTCATTATGCATACTTGTCAGTGTCTGTTTTAAATGCTACTATATTTTTTTATCTACCAGAACATTTTTACAGCTTTCCGTTAGATGATTTAATTTTGCCCTTTCACTTGATAATATATACTCTGTTTTATTACCAATTCCGTCTCACAGATTCCCAAATACCATATTTTCCATCTGGATGGCTTATTCCCAGAACGTTTTGATTTGTTGTACTTCTTTGTAACAGTACAGCGTTGTATATACTCATGTTTGGACTGGGTTTAGCCTTTCAGCTTTGCAGGAGGATCTCATAATTTTGTATTTTGTTTCCTCAAGGCAGGTCAAAAGGTGTAAAAAAAAGTTTTATATAAAAAAGGTATTATTTAGATAAACATAGTTCAGGGGCCTGAACCCAAAACCGTAGGTATAACCCTAATAACTTTGGTCAAAAACACTGTGGGTAGAAAAACTCATCGATGCTTCATTCTGAGGAGCGTTGAGATTCAGTCGAGAAGTTATACAAATATTGTCTTTATATAAAGTCACCTGGAGTCTGGAGCTAGTCAGGGGTTGGCTCCAGTTCAATTAATTATTCAATTTATGTCTTGTCAATTGTCTTTAACAATGTAATTGTTTAGCGTTTAAAAACTCTGTGTTTGTGGGTGATAGTAGGAGTTTGGTTGGGAGAGTTGGAGAGCAAGCAGATTATTGTGACTATTGTGGAACTGTAAAAACAAACTATTGGAAAAGGTATTTGGTTTACGGTTTTGGATTGTGAATTGGTATTTGGTTTACGGTTTTGGATTGTGAATTGGTATTTGGTTTACGGTTTTCGATTGTGAATTGGTATTTGGTTTACGGTTTTGGATTGTGAATTGGTATTTGGTTTACGGTTTTGGATTGTGAATTGGTATTTGGTTTACGGTTTTGGATTGTGAATTGGTATTTGGTTTACGGTTTTGGATTGTGAATTGGTATTTGGTTTACGGTTTTGGATTGTGAATTGGTATTTGGTTTACGGTTTTGGATTGTGAATTGGTATTTGGTTTAAGGTTTTCGATTGTGAATTGGTATTTGGTTTACGGTTTTCGATTGTGAATTGGTATTTGGTTTAAGGTTTTGGATTGTGAATTGGTATTTGGTTTAAGGTTTTGGATTGTGAATTGGTATTTGGTTTAAGGTTTTCGATTGTGAATTGGTATTTGGTTTAAGGTTTTCGATTGTGAATTGGTATTTGGTTTAAGGTTTTCGATTGTGAATTGGTATTTGGTTTAAGGTTTTCGATTGTGAATTGGTATTTGGTTTACGGTTTTGGATTGTGAATTGGTATTTGGTTTACGGTTTTCGATTGTGAATTGGTATTTGGTTTACGGTTTTTGATTGTGAATTGGTATTTGGTTTACGGTTTTCGATTGTGAATTGGTATTTGGTTTAAGGTTTTCGATTGTGAATTGGTATTTGGTTTACGGTTTTCGATTGTGAATTGGTATTTGGTTTAAGGTTTTGGATTGTGAATTGGTATTTGGTTTACGGTTTTGGATTGTGAATTGGTATTTGGTTTACGGTTTTGGATTGTGAATTGGTATTTGGTTTACGGTTTTGGATTGTGAATTGGTATTTGGTTTACGGTTTTCGATTGTGAATTGGTATTTGGTTTACGGTTTTGGATTGTGAATTGGTATTTGGTTTACGGTTTTTGATTGTGAATTGGTATTTGGTTTACGGTTTTCGATTGTGAATTGGTATTTGGTTTACGGTTTTGGATTGTGAATTGGTATTTGGTTTACGGTTTTGGATTGTGAATTGGTATTTGGTTTACGGTTTTGGATTGTGAATTGGTATTTGGTTTACGGTTTTCGATTGTGAATTGGTATTTGGTTTACGGTTTTGGATTGTGAATTGGTATTTGGTTTAAGGTTTTGGATTGTGAATTGGTATTTGGTTTACGGTTTTGGATTGTGAATTGGTATTTGGTTTACGGTTTTGGATTGTGAATTGGTATTTGGTTTAAGGTTTTGGATTGTGAATCGCTATTTGGTTTACGGTTTTGGATGGTGAATTGGTATTTGGTTTACGGTTTTGGATGGTGAATTGGTATTTTGACGATGAGGGAACAGGCTTAGCCTGCCTTGTTATTAGTTAAAGAACTGTTTAGATAGGGCCCGAGAACGGGTTAGGTTTTGTTTTGTTTATTTTCTTTTTATTATGGTAAATAATTAACACGTAGATCGGTACTGAATCATCAAGCCAATAATCTGATAGAGGCAGAAATACATAGTGCTGGCGGAGCTAATCACCTTGATGGTCTGATTGCAGCTCGACCATTGAAGTGAGTCTGAACTACAACACTGTGGAGGGGCGAGGCCCTGCACATGGAAACGTGTTTTTACTGTGTGTGCTTGATCTGAGTTTTGTAAATGCAGTTTAAATACCATCCTTGCAAAGACATGTGCGGAATGTGGGCAGGTTCTGATTGATTCTACTTGATTGCCAGTTACACCTGACCACATGGTATAAAGGAAGAGCTGAAAAGCCAGTTCTTTGGCTCAGTTTAGGGATTCATGGCAGAGCAGCAGGTTGTGCGCTGGGTGTGACTGCCTCAGCGCGGGTGCTGCTTTGTTTTGCATTTTGTTTAGTTGTTTGTTTTAATTTGTTTGTAATGGAATAAAAGTGCGCTGCCAATCTGCAATCTTCTGACTCCTGCACCTGCTATTCCCTCGCCTTGGCTACAACGCTACCTTTCCACAAACACATAGAATGATTAGGGAGCAGGACATGTTCATATAGCATTGTCTCAAACCGAAGCATAAAATACATGAAACCAAAAGAAAAACTTTGACTGAATCAAAGTGGAAACAGTGATGATATAGCAAGTGCTAATAAGAGGCAACGTTATTTATTTATTTGTTTATTTTGGGGGGGGGGGGTTTGCTGCCCCTTTTGAAGTAAAGCAATTTAATACTCGCCAGGAGTTTAGATTGAACTCAACACAAACATCTCTGTAATTTTCACTCTGCATATAAAGACCACGCTGTTACCTTACCATTCTGCGTCTTCTAGTTTGAATGGAAGATTGGATGTTCACAGCAAATCAAAAACTACTAAATTATTCACTGCAGAGTTATTTGGAGTCCCATTGAGTGCACCAGAAATCTGTCCAGTTTTAAATTGAGTTATTTCTATGTATAAAAACATATCTTTCAGAACCCAATACATTCATATAATTAAAAAAAAAAAAAAATGCCAAAGATCGTAAGCCCAAAATAATACAGCAGCTCTCATGTATCAATGACAAGAAGAAGAAACAGCGAATGCACATTTAAAAGTTGTGTTTAAAACCTAAAGGTGTGTCTCTAAGTAACAAGTCCTTAGAGGAAGCACAAAGGGCAAGGGGCTGCCACCTGCAAGGTGATGAGAGCAGACTGCCAAGTTAAATAAAACATAGCTGTGATTAAAACGTGTATTTGAAATATTAATAGCCAGGATATGATATTCATGTTTAATCAAACAGCTTATAATGCACAGTGGGGAGCAAATGTTTGACACAGATTAATGTTTATCAGTTGTGTTTTTCAAGAGTTTCTGATTTCTGTTCTCACAGGTGCCTTGGATTTACTATATATTCAAAGGGCTAGTAGTCTCTAATCAGAAATGACATGGTAAGATCAGTGTATCAAATGTATTTATTTAATCAGGCTACCATGAGGTATACATCTCATTTCAAGGTGGCCCTGACATTTCACCTTGCCTCGCAGAGTATTTTTGAGTAGTTTGCACCTACATGCCCACTTTACGGATTTCATTAAGTAACTGAGCTGGCTAAATGTGCACGACCCGTGTGTAATGAATAATTAGAGGAACGGATATCTTTGCTGCTTTATAATATTATTTCATTTTGTAGACATTCGTTTCCAGTAAGAAATTATGGCAGTGCATACAATGTATTGAACCCTGAGAGTGGAGATCTGTCACATGCAACCCATGCTATTGCCTATAGTAATGAAGCTAATGAACCCAGTGGCTCTGCACCGCTCACGACTACATTGAACTGAGGAAAGTTTAATGTCAATGAGTCATACTGCTAACCCAACCTCCATCCAGTGGCTCAGGGACCACATGATCCCAGATGTTCCCTGAGCAAACAAACAAAAATCAGTGGTGTAACCCACATTTACTCCACATTAGCAAATGAATTGCCATAATTGAACTTCAAGCAAGGAACAGGGAATCAATGAATGAATATATATATATATATATATATATATATATATATATATATATATATATATATATATATTAAAAAAAGCAGAAACACTGAAAAAAAGTGTCCTCAGACTTTTAAACAGATATTATGATTCGTTTATTTTAGAAGTGTAATTGGTGGAAGGAGGGGTTCTTTCAGAGCACTTGTTGTAAATAGCTTTAAGAACCCAGCCCTGGGGTGTCCATTCACATTCCTGGAGGGCCATTCCACTCCAGGTTGAACAGGTAACATTAGATCATTAATTACCTTGGTGGAGGTTTAATTGCTTCAATTAAACCATTTATAACAAGGCTGGAACAAAGACCAGGTGTGAAAGGCCCTACTTTGACCGCCCCTGATCTAACCCTTAGACTTAACTGAGTTTTAAAAGCAAGACAGGTAGGTACAGGGAAACACATCCTTTCATGTTCAAGGTAAGCTGTACTATGATCAGCTGCTCTGTATTTCTTTACAATGCATATTGAAGGAATTCAACAGCACAGCATTCAGACCTGCAAGAAGTCTGTAGAAACAAGCATACAGATAGAGTTTGTTCTTACCAGAGTTAATAAAGCAGGGAGATCTTGAGCCACACTCCTGCACTTCAGAATAGAGCACACTTGAAATTAAGATCAAGGGGTTCTACTTTAATAAGAGGTTTTCCACAACAACAGATGTCATCGGTGTGACATGTTTTTTCAGATTTCAAAGATAAGATAATGCCACATAGGTACACTAGGTATTGTAAAAGTTATCCACAGTACTTCTAAAGAATCACTGTGAGACTCCCCTTGAGATCTGAGTTCCACTGTCATCAGAGAAGGTTAATGGAGAACTTGCTATAGCAGCAGTTTGTGTAGGGCGTAGAAATCATGTCATAACAAAGGCAACTGGAGACAACAAGGATGATCTGCCATTGCAGAAAGAGTTAGACCCTGAGCCCTTGCAAAAAAATGATTTGTTAAGGAATTTATAAAGATCCTTCTGGATGGGTTTTTGTCCAACAGAAATTCAGTGCACGAGTCATACTCTAAATTGTTTGTGAGATTTAAAAGATTTTGGTAAGAAGCGTTGGCAGAGCACCTTACAGTAGATGAGCTACATGTCTCGCTCTCCAACACCATTTCTCTAGGCACAGCGCAGCAGCCTGGCATCCAAAATCAATCTGGCAACACTGTCAATACCTCCCTGCTGACACTGCAATGTGATAATGCTGAATGAGGCTTGAAATTGTTGAGATTTTTGCAGGGAGTCATGTAGCTACTGGCCTTGGCAAGCTTAAACATTTCAAAAATAAGGTTCAAGGAAGTGATAAAGGACAGATGCAACACAAATGACAGGTGGCTAGGGAATCATTCACTTTTGTGACTCATCTAGAAAATTAACTTGAAAATCCAGCTTAGACTTCTCCCGGGTATACGTTGATCAAATCAACCCTGAAGTTTATGTAGTTTCAAAGTTATAAACATAAACATCTCTTTGTGTTCTGAGAATGAGATTGATCAATCATATGCAGCCGTATGAGTCATCAAATAGATGTATTGTAGAAACAGAGCCTTCGTTTTCCTAAAACAATATGCATTTTCTTGTGGATTCTCTTTAGCTCTCTTTAGTTCTCTTGCCCCCATTGTATCAGTTCTTTTAATTAATTAATGTATTTATTTATTGTGCAACGCATTACATTTACATTGCCTTGCATGTCTAATGCACAGAGGGTGCGATTAGCTTTACATGGCTTAGATGGGCTAAAAGAGATTTTGAAGATGCACAAATCCTGGGAATCTAATCGGTTATCTCAAAGGTCAAACTTATTTTCTTTAATTTTATCTTGGAATTAAACCAAATGTTCTACAAACAAGTCAGTCAAGAGGAATCAATTTGCCAAGCAATGTTCTGCTGCTCTGTTCAGCTTTGGGCAACATGTGCTGGGGAGTGGGGAGGATTTGGAAATCAACCCTCCATCTGTTGAACAGCTTCTATAAAACAGGGTAAAACAGGTCAAATAGATTTTTATTAAATCTGCCACTGAGCGTACTAGTGTTGGGAGGAGGGGGCTGGTTACTGAATCGCGGGTTTTTTACTGGTAACCAATAAAATCCCAGGTTTACATCACCTTGACTTACTAACGTTAGGGTTAGGTTTGGAGGTATTGTTAGCGAGGTTAGGGTTAGGGTGTTTACATGCAAAAATGTACACATTAAGTACATTGTAACTATGCTTACTAATATTGTAATTATGTGTAAGTACTCATGTATTTACCAAGTAAGTACTATGTCAACACACAGTATTTAGAGATCCTTCATGTAAAGTGTTACCCAAATGATATGACATGACTTTGTAACATCTTATAACAATTGATATTACTGATAATAACTAAAGTGTTAACAAATATTTCACTATAAATGAATTTCCCCTTGAATAACTAGATTTTGAACCACTGTGAACAACCTATTTCTGTCCCACTTAAAACTAGGATAGATCTTCTTGGAATATTCAAAGGTATATTTTCTGACCTGACTCTCAGACTGCTGGTCCCAGTGTGGAATAGGATGTCTCTTCAGTATAGCCACACCACAAACAAGCAAAGAGTATTAGGCTGGCTGTTTGAAAAAAAAGGTCCTCCAAATCATCGTTATACAGGCCTGTCTGGGATCACACTATGCGCTGGGACAGCAAATTCAACAAGAAAGGCAAATCCAGCCAGGAATTTCAAAGCAGGATATTTCAACATGTCATGAGGAACTCATCATTGAGATTATATACACAGCAATGCAAATACTTTTAATATCTCATATCCAAGCAGCTGCAATATGAAACGGCAACCTCTACACTCTGGATTAAAGACCCTCATGAAGACAACAAAAACCTGAGTGGCAATTGAATGCAGCAGGTGGTATTTAATAAACACCAGCTGCTGTAAATGATTTCTCATAAGGCATGTGTGTATATATATATATATATATATATATATATATATAGATAGATAGATAGATAGATAGCTACTCAAACGAGCCAGCTGCTCAGCGTTGCGGTATGGCTCCTACAGTGGCAGTATCTGTAGGATCTTCATGGGTTTTCTGTTGCTGATATACTCAACCCACACACTCATGGTGCCCTGGAGTAAGCTACCTCCAAGACCAATCTCCTTGGGCAGCAATGGGATGCATGTACGACATCACTGCTCGCCAGCACACAGCGGGACATCAGAATCCCATTCTGCCAAGCTTGTCCTAGCGATGCATTTTTAATCACACACT
>NC_054547.1:1076009-1188509 GCF_017654505.1 Polyodon spathula | reverse complement strand
GGTTTGCATCCTGCCTGTTGTTGTTCTTAGCTGGGGATTCAACAGGGAGAATCGCATTGACTCAGACGTGCCTGCGGGTTTGGAAGGAAAAAAAGTCACCTAACCAAGCTACAGCAGTCCTTACTAACCATGCATCTGCTGAGCTTAAACACATGCAGGGTTATCCTTTGTCCTCACTAGCATCTGCTGTCAAGTGCCTGTGTGTAAAGAGGTGACTGGCTTGGTGGTGGGATCAGATTGAGAAAAAAATGAGTAAGATAATTAGGTAAAAAAAACGGCAGGAGCTCCATGTTTCTATAGTTCAAGGGGTCCCTGAGTGGCTCACCTGGTAGAAGCGCAGCCGCGTGGTGCGCAGGGCCAGTCATTCAGCACTGGTTCGGGTCCAGGCTGTACGAAGTAGACCGGTCTTCGCTGGGGACTCCGAAGGGAGTGTCACATTGACTCTGGTGCTACCACATTAGGGAGATAAAACCGGTACTGTTTCTCCTCATCTCTCTATAGTGAACCCAGTGAGCTCAGAGCAGACACCTGCAGGGCTGGTCGGTAGCTCGCTGACATCTGCTCTCGAGTTCCTGGGTGAAAAAAGAAGCTGGCTTGGTCGTGGGATCGGAGGACACCCTCTGAACCTTCGGGTTTCCTGAGCCATGTGGGGAATTGCTGTGGTGAGGCAAAATGCAATTGGGCATTCCAAAATTGGGGGGGGGGGGGGGGGGGGGGAACAGGATAATGATACAGATTATAAAGCAGTGCTGCATGTTGAATCTGCCCCGAGTGACAACTGGGTAAAGAGCCTGCTGTTCCGTGATTACTTGAAGGATGGAAACTGCACAGATATAACAAACCTTTCGAGTTCTTTAATCTAGACAATGATATTGCTTCCTAGCATGGATCCTGTGCTTCACAAGGCCACATACTGTACACCGCATGTCAAGTCAGATTCAATCTGTGGCATCTAGCATGAAGGCTACAACATTTAATAAAGCCTAAAACTGTTGCATTCGAATTTAGCTGAGGACTCCTGGGAATTTCCCAAGAATTTAGTGCTTGTTAATATGCCAGTTTGAGCTGACAGCAGAG
Source organism: Polyodon spathula (assembly GCF_017654505.1). Taxonomy (NCBI): domain Eukaryota; kingdom Metazoa; phylum Chordata; class Actinopteri; order Acipenseriformes; family Polyodontidae; genus Polyodon; species Polyodon spathula. Next base: position 1,187,432 of record NC_054547.1, on the reverse strand, counting down.
GTTGTGCACCACTGGTCACTCTTTTCATGGGCTGCATGTTTCTTGGTTCTTTGATGGATTGTTTCACTTTATTGCTAAGAGCACAAAAAAGCCAGAGAAGAACTCAAATCTGTCTGGGGTTTACCAACTCCACCTCCAGCCACTGGCTGATGAAAGAGATGAGCTTTAAAATATTACAAATAATCAAAACTCCGATATATTCGAAATACCTCAATCCTGCTTTTATTACTTGTCTTGTAATAGTGTTTTCAATACCATTAAAATAACAAATTAAAAACCAATATAAGTATGTATTGGCCCTGGTCTTTATAATAAAGAATCTTTGTTATTTTTGTAGATTTATGTAGCACAAGGACCAAATGGAGTCTGTAGAATAATTACAGAGATGCATGTTAGGATTAAAAGTTATAATGACACTTGATTATGTTAAAGATCTTCACACCTTCCACAATCTGCTGGCAACCATCAACAAAGCACAGATCTCAAACAGCATACGGTAAACCCACTAAAACTAGAGATGTCACAGAGATGGTGTCACAGTGAATGTGGGGTTGATAAAGACTTCAGAGATGCTGGTATTTAATCTTGGTCTTTACAAGATTGTTCAACCAATAGGATTTAAGGGGGCTGTCTTTCCTGTCCTTAAACTGAGGGAACACAGAGCTACTTTGTGGCTTGGAACTTGGTTTCGGGAGACTAGGTTTCAGGCCACTGCACGGCACACCAGTAAACACTTGGGGTTTGATAAAGAAAGTTCTCTTAAACTAGGCCCCCCAGTCTCCTGGAACCAGAATTCAAGCCCCTTCAAGTGTCATATCTGCTTGAAGAATGTGGCTGTGAGATCATGATGTAGCATTGCCTAGCAGGCATGAAAAAATGCAACACATCAAATGCTTGCCCTCAGCACCCTACCTAGCACAATACATAAATAAAACATTTATTTCAAGGCCAGAGAACATCTTGTACCAATAAAACAAGATAGTGAAGAGATTGGTGAAGGTAGACTGAACTGCTCTTTGAAAATGACTTGACACCCTTAAAAACCAGAACACGTGATTTCCAATTTCTAAACTTTTCTCTGTATAATTGTGTCAATATTTTAAAGTTCTAATACAACAATGTTTTTTTTTTCTTTGTTATTATTGTTATTATGTACTTTTAATGGTCAATCATAATACATTTCATTACAAAATTTAAATACAAATAATTAAAAATAGAAATGTGACCCCATTAAAAACATATCCTTTTATTATTTCCCTCAGTAACACCTAGGCCATACAGTTTTCAAGGGATAATAACTATTTAGCATCTGTTAAGTGTAAATAAAGAAGCTGTAATGGGGGGAATAAAAACCCAGTAGTATCCTAGCAACGCCACTAACTAGAAGTGAAGGCCTTACATTTCCAGCAATTGATTTCCCTTTTTCACTCATGCCTGTACTCTTCTGGTCTGAATAAATTTAGGGACGTTCAATTAATTGCTTTTAATATTGTGGTCAAGAGCATATGACTGAACCAGTCACAGATAATCCTTCCTGAGATAAGAGCTTTCCATTGCTTTCTGTCAATGAACACTCGATGTGGTAAAAATCGTTCTCTGAATTCTCAGTTTTGGTATCTGGCAGAAAGTTTTTTTTCTGTAGATCTCAGTGAATCAAGCATGGGTAACACTTTACATAAAGTCATACCAGACAAGCAGAAGAAGCCGATACAAAGGCAGTGAATGATGGACTTTCCCACACGCTGTTCCACAAACATGATTTTAATTCCGGATATAACGAGTACCATTAAACATCCAAATTCAACTACAAAGCATTGAGCATAGCCAATCAGATGTTGTTGTTTTTTCAGTACAATACTAGTGTGTTGTGTGCAGTGCACCTCATGTCAAAGATGAAGCCATTCTTTTCTGCATTGTGATTGGTTATGAGTATAGTACGAATACTGCAATGCATGTCTGCATGTTTCCTTGACTGGGTGCAGATGGCAGATGGCTGAAGGAGAATGTGGTGTGATAACAGGTGCAAATATGATGAGTTTGTATTGGTGCACATATGTTCAGAGGCAATAGCTGCAGGACTATGAGGGTGGTATTACAACGCAGGCTATAAACAAGGGAAGAAAAAGACATGGATTTGTGTGCTGCTCCAACTCGGTGGTGACATGTATTTACTGAGATGCAACTTGTCATGCAATTCACGATAACAAAAAAAAACCTTAAAAACTCTTTCATGCACTCTCATCTAGTCTTCATACAGAGACACGTGGAAGCACATGCATGAGAGCCCCATGTGAGGATGTAATGGGTTCCCTTTATAATGAAACGGAAAGAACATTTTAAAAAGTATATTTATTATGTGTCCAAAACTACCTTGTTTTCCAGCCATTTACAATATGTCATGTATTAAAGGGTTAACAGAAGTGTTGTATAAATCAATACTATGCCCTGGATCAACCTGAAATACAGGCTTTATTGTTACTTGTTAGCCTGACAACAGCTTTATTTTCTGCTCCGACTGATGGAAATACACAGGAGTGCTGCAGTCAATGTTGTTGTTTTTCCTGCTTCTTCAGGGTCATAAACTACAGAAGGTCGAAATGGTTTGTTCAGATTTTGAAATGCATAAAAGAAACAAAACAAGAAAGCACAGGCTATTTAAAAAATTCAAAGAAAACTACCTTGTTGAAATGTTGGACTTTTTTTCTCAAATAACTCTCTTTCATTTGCTCTAATGATCCTGCTAATAAATGATTAATATCTACGATACCACCTCCACCTCTTTGGTCCACTCATAAACTGAACACACCAGGAGGCTGCACTACTAGTTACGAGCAGCAGCCGCTAGCAAGAACGACGTTTTTACAGTCAGGGTTTCTTGTCTTTCTTGGCTTCTTAGTTTGTGAAGTGGACTATGCCAGCTTCCCTGCCGGTCACTCGTTTCACCAACAGCAGTGCTTGAAAATCAAGCTATTCAGACTTTAAAAAGACAAACAGAACTTTGTGTTGCCGGAACCATCGCAAATGTATTCTTATATAGCGCCCTTCACACCACGGCACCGCACAGCGCTGTGCAAAGTTAAAAACGAAACAAGAGCTCGTATAAGCAATACACTCCAGCTACAGTCCATTATATAAAAGCACATCCAAAAAAAGGATGTTTTCAATTTAGACTTGAAAGAATCCAATGTTTCAGCCTGCCTAATGTCAACCAGAATAGAGTTCCACAAATGAGGAGCATGACAGCAAGAAGCTCCGGTTGATTTAAGATCATTTTGAATTGAAATTCTGAAGTGATATTCGAAAGCGGGCAGTTGTTATGAAAGCTGGTGCACCTTGACACAGTCCAGGCTGTTGGCAGGGCTGGGTGTGACACTAAAGCTCATCTTTCTTCTTGAGGATCACCTGCCTCACGAACGCAGTGACCTGTGGCCGGATTTCATCCACAGGTACGTTCGGACCCCAGGCGTCCACGACCTTCCCATTGGGGTCCACGAGGAACTTCCAGAAATTCCAGTCAGGCTCCTTTCCGATCGACTCTGAGAAATAAACCAATAACAGCAATAATGATAAAAGACCAAACACATAGGAAAGTAGATGCCTTGGGAGTCATACATTGCAAGACCATCGGCTATTCTTTATGATACAGTGAAATCAGAACTGTGAACACTTACTCTGTCTTGTTTAAGTGCTGAATTACATTTTTTTTTTTTCAAAAAAACCTTGTAGCTTATAAATCATTGAACTCACAGGAGGGTTGTTACTAAGAACATCTGCTCTTATTAAGGTAAGTGTCGTTATTGACTTTCAACTTCATTATACATTTGCAACATTAAAAATGACATGACCAGTATATAAAAAGCAAGTCAAGCACAAGGTCCAATGGAAGCCCTTCGATCTTGTAGAAGGTCCAGTTTCTCAAGCTTAAAATTCCTTCGATTTTCATAAACGTATATCTGGTATTGAAGTTTCTTTCAACTTACAAATATGTATTTGCCAGACCTGGGATGAACATAGTTATAAATATGGTTTGTGAAAAGTAACTATTATTTGAAAATAATAAAATAGACTGCAGAAAATGACTATTATTTCAATATGGTTTGTGGAAAGCAATTATTTCCAAATATTTAAATGTGAGTAAAGTAGATGAAATATATTGAAAGACTGTACATAAATATGTAACTGTGACACACAACAGCCTAATTAAGATCCTGCATTCTAAGCAGGATAAGCCTTGTCCTTGTTAACCACTCAATTATCTTTTGGAAACTGCTCTATTTCAATTAGTGTTAATTTGATCAATTCATTGAAATATTTAAATATTTTATTTCAGTGGGTAAATATTTGAAAACAATGAAATGTCTTTACCCACTGGTTTAATATCCTGTTTTGAATTGAATTATTGAATTGAACAGGTTCAGCATCTTCCTCATTAGAAATCCTATTCAACCACCACAATCTCTTCAAATATTATCTGACTTTGTTCAATTAATATTTGAATATCAAATACAACTATATTTGTCCCTGGTCTGGTATTTGCATGAATGCATCTCTTTTTTTGCTGTACTTACCCACAAGGTACTTAAAGGCATTGTTGGCCCCGGTGCCCACCACAGCGATCTTACTGAACATGGGGAAGAAGACGTTGTAGGTCCTTCTGGCAAGGCTCTCGATCTCCTTGTCACTGCCAGGCTCCTGCTGCCCGAACTGGTTGCAGGGGAATGCCAGCACGTTGAAGTGATAAGGACCCAGGTCCCTGTGGAGCTGTTGCAGGCCTCTGTAGTGCCCCTCGGTAAAGCCACACTCACTGGCCACGTTCACCACGAGCGACACCTGTGGAAGAAACCAGGCGCTCTCATACATTTGGGAGCATGAAGGGCTTTCATTTATTTACAGCGATGCTACAATAGCTGTGATACTGAATGTGAATAAGGGGTGACAAAGGTTGTTCACTTGCTGTGAAAAATTGGGATGTGCGCTTTACTTCAGAAAATTGATCCAGTAAAGCGGGCTATCAACATGCTTACTCTTTCAAAGGAAAAGTCAATTAAAGAGTTCATCATACTTCATGATTTGCTGCTATTGAGTAAAAAAACACAGCTCACATTTGACTTGACAGGTTTTCAGTCATGGGCCTCTGCATCAAGACATAAATGAGATTTTTATTTTTTACTGAGTTACATTTCCAGACACCATGCATCACCGACATTTAATCTCCAAGCAGAACTAGTAGATAATTAGTGTTCATTGATCCAGTAAAACACCAGCTTGCACAGTCAGCTCTGCTGTGGCTCAGCTGTCTATCTGGCTAATTCACTCTGTCAATGGTTCAGTGGTTTCTCTAGACTCATTCATTAATATCTTCCACCAGACTGCTCTGTTGGTTTGACAGGGGTGCAAATTTAGCATTTTGTGAGCAGACCAGACTCAATAAGAAACATCATTATCTATGGTTGCTAAGGAATATTTTTTTTTGTACCAGAACTGAATGTTGCTGGCACTATATGAAGCACCCTGGTGGTAGAATCTAGCTCCATAGCACCAGAGTTGCACCCCTGTTTGATGCAGCCTTTTCCAGCCCCTAGCATTTGTGATGTATTGACAACAGCTCTTCCTTGAATCGTGTTGTGTGATGAGTATTAAATTTTCAGAGAACGGGGTTATGAAATCTGTTTCTACATGATTTGTAAGTGTATTGCTGTTGGGATATTGTAAGTACAGTATCAAGTGTCCAAGGAGTCCTTGGCTTCAAAACGATCTTTCACTCTTCCTTTAACATCACTCCTAGTGTTGTGAGAGAAACGTTTTTCAATCTGAGCTGACTGACTCAGGCAGGAAGTCTATAAATTCACAGATGCTGCTTGAGAACAAAAAGGAAATGACAACTCTTCTGACAGTTCTGTTTGTTATTATACCAACTGAGACATCAACCATTGTCTAAATAAATATAATACCGCTCAACTTTTAAGAATGAATGTCAAGTCCCCACATACAGTCAGGCACTTGAGGGTGAGAAGTTGTTTTTACAGATGAATCTGGAGGCTGGTAAATTAAAGCCAGTGAATAGGACTTCCAGAATCTTAAGCACAGCAAATGAAACAGGTGAATTCTGCTCTTAGGGAGATGTCAGCAATGAGCGTTGCAATGCTACAGTCAGCAACACAGAAACACGTGCTGGTTCAGCCCACCCTTCAACGAGGCCAGCAAGTTCACCACTGCTCCACGCAGGCTGGAGTCAGAATTAACAAACACCCCCCTCCCACCCAGAAAGCCAGATGGGATGTTTATAACTTAAAAATATCAACCAAATGGATATGTTTTTCCTGTTAAATGCAAAATTTGACAACAAATGAATTAAGTGTGATAGAGGTGTGTTTGGTGGTGAAGATGGCTGGTTGGTCTGGACATGGAATTAACCTCTGGGAATCTTAGATTCAGCATACGTATCAACACAGACTTCCTCCAGCCAGGATCTATGCAATATGCAATAATGCATGTCATTAGTTTATCTATATTAGTTGGGTTTTATCTACAGCAGAAGTCAGAATCAATGAAAAATATACCAGCAGTCCACAAGGAACCAAATCTCGTTCTTCCTGCATGACTGCATACACATTTCAGGGCTGGAAATAAGACTTCTATTGCATAGCAGTTTCACACAGTCCAGGTTTTCAAACAAACTTGATCAACCACAGTGTGTTCAGATAACAAACTCAGGTGTGTCTTTTTAAATGCATTGTAAAACCAGGAATGGACAGAACTGCAATGCAATGGGAGTCTTACTTCCACCCTACATTCGTTTATAGTTTATGTGCCTGCCAGTTTATGTATTTTATATTAGCATGATAAGAACAATTATGTTTCGAATTGAAATTGGTTTATTAATGCATCCCTGCCAGAACGATGCTTAGAAACGACTAAGAAAATAACCCTAATGGGTTGCAGTACATACAATAAATTAGATTACTGTATTCCAGCAATTAAATGTGCAAATTAAAAAAAAAAAACTGACTGGGCTAATTAAAGCAAATTAAAGGGTACAGAGGCTTGGTAGTCCAGTGGTTAATAAAATAGTCTTATATTAATGATTAACAACCAACAGAATAGCTTCTTTTTTTTTTTTAGATAAAAAATTAAACTTTTCTTAATTCCTGTTGAAGTTTTTCATACAGTGTCAGCAGGAGTACATTTACATCAATATCACTGTTTTTTACTAATGACTGCTAAAGTGAGGGACCCAGCAGCTATTAAATATATGTTTGTATGGGGCACCTTCTCCTGTGGGGAATCTGAATCACGGTGCTGCACCAATAAGAAGAATGAAAATTGATTTCCTCTCATTAAAGTAATGAGACTTTATTTCTTATACCGCTGATGATTTAATCACAGCACTGATTCACTATGATCCAATAAACAGGCTACAAATGAAGCACTTTGCACTTCTTTTTTACAGATATAAGTGTTTGTAAACTGTGAGCAGGAAGAGGGCTTTATCCAGTTCATTCAGTTACTTATGCACCTGTACAAATCTATATAATACTGTTTTCAAGTTATGCATAAACTGAAACAATGTCCAAGTCTAAGAGCTCCCAGTTCAATAGAGATCATGTGCATTTTTACCCAAATAACACATAATCAGCATAATGCCTCATCAGTCAAGGAACTTTTAAAATGTTATTTCATGTTTTCATAGAGGAAGTGACATTTTTATAAACACTTCCAAACTTGTGGGCTGATAGTTGATAGTAAGCGTTAGTAAGCCCAACCTTGTGTTGCAACCTGTCTGGTTTTTCTCAAGCCCTGAACTGAGCTTGTCTTTATCCTGTGTGTGCAGACTGCTTTCAGCAGGACCTGCTTTCCAGTGGCTGAAGCTGGTGAGCACAGTATCACTGAGGCTGACATAGTATTAAATGCAAAAACTGTAGGAGAACCAGGGACTGGTAAAAAGGCAATCGAGGTGGCATCTACTGTATGTCTAATTAGCAGGACTGTTTGAAATTGTCACTGCTGCCCACATTTGTAACCTGCACAAACAGATGCGCTCTATGTGCCCTTTTATTTGGACTCTATCCAAGTTTATTAGCCTAACCCAAACTGGATCAAATTTGTTCAGATAATAAAAAAAGTCTCTGTATATAATATTGTATATAACACCAGAAGAAATTAAAAATATTTGCAGAGGACTGTTGTTAAGTGCAAAACAATGGCGCCATCTAGTGTACAGCTGGTGAAATTGCACACACTTTCAAATCTCAGTTTATTTTTTTCATGTATCTAAAGCTACAAAAGTGTTCTGAAACAGGAAAATAAACTCCGCCCAACTTTCAGTAGAACCCTTCAAAATAAGTGGGAATGTATTGGACCTGTGTAAACGAATCCATTGTGATCACGGTGCTGGCTATACTGTATTAGCAAATGTAGCGCCTAAGTGGGGTTTTTTTCCGTTTTCAGAACACGCCGACAGACCCCACTGGAACCAGCAAACTTCAAAGCCTTTGGGTCGGGCGTGGTCATTGCACGTGTCATGTCCTCATTAATAAAGAAATCCAGCTGTTCCTGCAGAGTCTGCATGCTCTCTTCAGAGAGCTCCGTGTTAAAACAATACCACGGTGCTAGGCGTGCATCACTATACAGTAATGCACGCAGGAGCCATTTAGTTCTTGACCTCGTCAGTTATTTATTTCAAGTTTTAACATCAAAGTTGTATTTAAAAAACAAATTAATTAAAAATGATGGTAAATGATTTGCGAATATGACCAAATATCCCATCCTTATTTAGTTATGACACATTTTATAATAAACTCTGAAATAACTCGCAGGGACCCCCGAACTGAGTAGAAATGACGCATTAAGCAAACAATATCCATTAATTCCGATAATAAACACATTCGTCCCAATCGTGACACTACATTGGAAAGCATGCATAAACACACAGGCACGTTAGTTAACTTAAACATTAATATTGCATGCTTCTGAGCAAGTTAGAGTTTGCCACGTACACACAGCCCCTCATACCCCAGACCCCCCTGAGCACACTGAAGAAGTTACACGCGAGGCGGTTAGTGTTGAATTAAAAATAACAATGAAGCAGTTCGGGGGAAGGATGCAGACATGCATTTTAATAGTTTTACTATAGTGTAAGAACTAGCGCTGTGCTAGTGGCAGTACAGGCAGCTGCAGCGGTCACTGGACAAGCTAGCTCTATCGACAACAGCAACTTACCGAGCCTCTGTATTTCTCCAAAGACACTAGTTTCCCTCTGATGTTTACAACTTTGAAAGTATAAAAGTCTTTGACTTTGGCCGCTGAAGAGGTGCAAGTCAGGAGAAGTAACGTCACACATGAAAGAAGCATTGTTAAAGCTGTTTAGAAGACACCGATTCTACAAAATGCTCTCCTTGCTCCGGACCGGATTCTGCGCACAGCTGGGAATTGTCGGGATAGATAGAGCCCTTTCACATTCCAAAGGCTGTGCCGTAAAGCAGTGAAGTAATGACAAACATCAACAGTGAAATGGGTCATCTCGGTCGTGTGAGCGACAGAACGAGGATGCGTGTGTGGTGTAGGTGTGTATATTCTCAATCGTATCACTCGGGAAGCTAGGTGACATGACCTGCACATCGATGTCAAGGTCCCCAGGCTAGTTTAGGATGCTGTGTTTATATAACTCACTGCATAGATTAAATGCGTATTTCAGAGGACCTCTGAGATATGTTTACAGGGCAGACTGTTCAAATGACTAATCCGTTTCTCTAGTTTTGCCGGAGTTCATAAAGCCTCAACTAGCTTAGGTATTCATCTGTATTTCATCACTCCCTTCAGTCGCAACTCAAACCCTGCCCCTCGGCTTTACCCACAATGCCCGGCAGGTTGACATGGCGTCGTAGGCTGGTGTTTGCATCAGGGCCCTGGATAGTTAAACACACAAACAGAGAGTGAAGATGGAGGACCTTTCAATTGTCGTGATCTAACGAAAGCCACACAAACAAAGAGGTAACGCGCGAACCCCTCTCCACAAACACATGTCAGCTTTGTGTGTTACCAAAAGGGTGTAACGGAGAGCGAGAATAAGGAGGTCTGTCTCTGCGTGGGTATAGCTATGTGAGATATTGGAAAGATGGCTGTTTATTCTGCTTCATACAGTCCAGCTGTTTGTTGTTGCAGCTGCAAGGGGCTCGATGCTTTTACTGTGTGGTTTTCTTTTGCACTGTAGTGTCGAGATCCGAGCAGACACGGGTTGTTGTCCGATATTTTGGATTTGTTGTTGTTTCAGCGTGTTGAGAATTTATTAAGAGTCAGTGTTGTTATGAGGTCACACATGTGTTGTTTTTTTCATTTTTTTCAGAATATTTTGGTTGGATTCACATACACAGCGTAAATTCGATTTGAAATATTGTCTTTTATGTTGGCCTAACCTAAGTGTTGGTTAACAATCGCTTAATGTCTGATGGGGTGTTATCGTGATGAACACAAATGTTTTTTTTTTTTTTTTGTTGTGTTTTTTTTTTTTTTTAACTAGACATTGATTTGATTTATTAAACTAAGTAATAAAAATAAATAAACTTGATTCCGATTATTGTTCGATTTGAGTTTCACAACAATCACGATGTATGTCTTTCTTTCCTTGTGTGTGTGTGCAGTGTGTGTGGTGAGGAACTGCTGGGTGAGTGGCACATTTCTTACTACATGTATAACACACGTCGTTTTTTATTAGGTGGAACCTATTTCATTTACTGCATTGCTGTCATTACATTAGGCTACTTTTATAATAAGGAGGGTAGCAGTTAATCCCAAAGCAAAGTGAATGCCGAGCAATAAAGCCGTAACTTGAGACACCACAGGAGTGTATGTATCCATCAATCCCACAGACGGGTATAGATTGCTAACCCTCTTCAGACTCAGCATTATCCTGGTCCTGGATTGACACACATTGAGGATAATGCAGTCCGGTGTGAGAGGCACAGTCTCATCGCACCTGTCCATTTAAAATGAAATAAATACAGTGCATTATACGGAACTAAATGACATCAATTTTGCAGTTTGCAATGCTGCATTCTTGCAGTGCGCTTTCTCAACATCACTTCCATCCAAAGACTTAAAGATGCATGGGCTGTGCAAGTTCCCTCCCCCTCTTTGAGTTTCACTTTCCATTCCACTTGTGCCCAAACATTTCATACTCTGTGTTGCACAACTTGAAAGTGAAAGGACAAGAGCAGTGGTGCAGAGAACAGTACAATCAGCTGCAGATTTATCAGAAGCCTCCTGCCAATAACTGAAAAGGATAAATCATTACTATGAGAAGTCAAATCCATATTACTTTTTGTTATATCAGGTGCAAACGACAAGAAATAGGCAGCGTGTTTAGACTTTATAAATGATCTTCAATTTAAAGAATATTTTTATAGGTAGCCATTTACTGAAAATGTAAACCATTAAAAAAAAAAAAAAATCTGAAGTAGCTTATTATTTCATTACATTTGTGTTCGGCATTACGTGAATGGAGGTAGGAGATCCTAGATTTGAATCTCTGTTCAGACAGTTACTTCTTGACTATTGACCACTCCATGAGGGTAACCCAGCATCTCCTTTATTTGGGGCCTGTTTTCTAGACCACATCTTTTGATTTTTCTGATGTTTTTTCAGTGCACAAGACGAAACAGGAATGTGGTGAAACGTAGCTAAGAAAGGTGCAGGAGACTGGCAGCAATGGGGTGCTGACGAGTGTTTGTTTTGTTCCTCGCAGGCACAGAGTGGGGTTGTGCTGCTGCTCTCTCCTCTCTGCTGATATACTGACGTGGTCCGTGGCTGATAGGTGAGCGAGGGGGGTCTTCATCAAGCTGTGGCAGGGAGCTGTGGGCTCCCACAGGCATGGAGGAGACCAGGAGCCCCAGTATAGCGGTTAAGTTCACCCATGCCGAGGCCAGGGGTGCCAAGATGACAGCATCCAGGCAGCTCAGAAAGTCTCCCGGGGGCAGGGACAGAACCAAAACCACCAACTGGAGCAACAACAGCAAAACCAGACAGGCTGACGAGCTGAGAGACGCAGGGACGCAAAACTGTCTCCCGGGCTACGTGGACACGAGTGCAGTTTCCAGTCAGCAGGAACGGGGACGGGGAAAATCCAGCAGGCTGACGGGAAGGGCAGGGCCTGGGGTAGGGACTAGAGCTAAGGATGGGGCAGGAGTAGGGGATGGGGTAAGGGGTAGGAGGATGTCTCCAGGCTACGGACAGAGTGCAGTTTCCACCCCACAGGGGCAGGGGCAGGTACAGAGGTAGGGGTAGGGATAGGGGCAGGAGCTGACGTAGTTGGTGGGCCTGGGGCAGAGGCTGGTACCGGGAAACTTCCAGCTTCCAGTGGGAGTGAGAGGGACTCTCCGAAGGTCAGACACCACAAGAGCTCTGCTGAGTCCACCAGGCTTCCTGGGGAGGAGAACAAAAGGAGCAGTAATGGCAAGGCAGATGTAGCCGAGAGAAACAGTCCCAGTGATTCAGGTAAGTGCGTGCTAGCAGTGACTCTTAGTTACAATGTAACTGGCTGCTTTTGGCATGCCAGGAATGGAAATAAGACCACAGTGTGCAGCAGTTTGATCTCTTCCTGGTTTTACTATGATTTTTTACCAAGTATCCTGTGGCTAATCAAGCCCCTAGTGAAACCTGGAATGGGTGAAACTGCTATGCAACAGGATACTTATTTCCAACCCTTCATGCATTGGGTTAGTTCTGCCAGACAACCTCAATCGTGCAACTTCAATTCTCAAGTCTGTTGTATTCCAGGGCTAAGCCACAGCAATAGTGAGCAGTCCTTAAAAGTGGGTGCCCTGCACATTCTGCCCATGTGAGTGGATGGTGTGTTGTGTGCTGCAGCTCAGGAGAGTAGCAGGCTGTTGAGCGAGTCTCCCCCGCCGGAGGAGCTGGGTGGCGGCAGCGTGCCAGTGATCGACGAGTCGGCTCTGAGCGCAGAGCAGCAGCTGGGGCTGAAGCAGGCTGAGGAGAGACTGGTGCGGGACTGCATCCAGCGCCTGGTCAAGGTACGGGCACCTGCACTGCCAGGCCAGGGAGCCCCATCGTCTGCAAGTAACCCCCCAGGAGGAGAGAGGCGTGAAAGCCAGTGAATTTGCCTGCTGTGCTACCTGACCCTCCTTCCTTTAAAAATGAAGTACTTAAATGTTAGCGCACCGAAGCAGAGAGGCCTGCAGAACAGCATGATCGATTGCTTGCTATTGATAACTGCTAAGAGGGGAACAGTCCAACACATAATCAGTAACTAATTCAAAATATAACCTTATAAGGCCCATTCCACGTTACGTGTGTTAGAGCAACATTAATGACTCTGGAAATCAGTCCTTATTAGTTTTTAAAATTGTAATCAAGAAAATGTTCCTTTAGGAACCAAGTTTTCAGCCTACATTACAATGCAGGAGGGTCTGTGTGCTTGTGGCAGTTCAGCCGGTGATTATGAACAGGTGTAGAGGTGATGCAGTGCAGAAGAAATCACAAACAATTGTAATCCGGTAGGAAATAGAGGTTTTAATTATAATCCTGGTCTGGTGACCAACAAAAGAAAAATGCTCCGGCAATACGCAACAATGTTTACTGCGCGGAGCCAAACAAACGGGTTTACAGTCCCAAACAATAAACGTTATCCGCCCCACAATGCTAACCCATGGTCACCAGTCCTAGGTGCGTGTAGTAGTGCTCGTGGTGGGTGATAACAGGATATTTGGTGACAGTTCGTGAAGTGCAGTTCCGGCTTGTGTTGGCCCAAAAGGGACAGCTCCGGAACGTGTTTAGCCATCTAGCGATACAATAAACAAGACAATTACTAACACTCAAAACAAACACTCTGTCACAGAGACGGCCGAAGTGGGCAGCGTCACAACCAGGAAATGAATACACAAAACAGGTCGGATGACGTGAAATGATGATGGCACTTGCTTGCGCCGGTTTATTGCAAAATAAAAGGGTTGAACAAACAAACAGAAACACGGCACTCTATGCCAAAATAAAAAGACAGACAAAAACGGACTAACACTTTACAAACAGTGAGCAGATCGACAAACAAACACGGGGAGTTAAATAAACAAGTATCGTGCTGGTCCCACCAGCACACAATAGCAATTGAAATGATAACTCTCCTACTCTCTCTCCCGTTCTCCACTCACCGAACACCCAACCCCGAGTGGGTGAAAACATGCTGTTTTTATGCAGCTGTACCAAGACTCGACTGCTAATCAATCATTCAGTTGGAGTCTCGGTACAGCTGCAGGTGAATTAATAAAGTGCAATTCCCCCGTGCTCACATATTATTACTTTTTACTTGCACTGTGCAATCCTTGTGCCTAAATACAAATATGCATTTTAAACACTCGTGTTACACAGACCCGTTTATATCCCGTGTACCAATGACTATACACCAACATTAAACACATAACATAACAGAAAATATACACAGGGGCGGGCACTTCATCAACACTCATATTAACTCGATATTCCTCGGCAGTTTCTACTACAGCTCTCAGTCCTTCCAGGTTTACATATACAACCCAAGCGAAGGAAAAGATTAGCATTTCTCTGGCCCCTTTTATGCTACCCTGCATGATCCCTTGGTAAACGACTCCAGCTGCGTCTATAGTTTGCAGCTGCTACCTCGTTTACCTTCCGGGTCAATACGTTCCTGAGTCTCGCTTCCATCCAGACTGACCGACTTCCCGACCTTGGAAACGAACTGTCAGGCCAGCCTGTCCAGATACTTTTCCTTTCGCTATTTAGCACCCTCACAGGTCGAGAGGGAGATTTACGACCAGAACTCATTGTATTTCTGTCACAGTGCTCCAAACTAACACACGTAATGTGGAATGGGCCAAAAACTGATTTGGGAAACAGAAAACGCCACATCTCTTTGGAAAAATTTAAAGACAGGGCAGAACCGTGGTTCTATCTTTAAACAAATAAATACATGTATTCGGTAAATGTTTTAATGGACTTTTCAAATTTGTATTTGCCACTTGCACTGAGGCTGCGAAAGGTGTCAGTCAGTTTGAAATGCAAATGAGTAGCCAATGCCTGTCGTTTGCATGACTATCAGGTCTATTGTCTTGCCCTGTTGTTTTATTTAAATTGCGGTAATGTCTCGCTAGCGTTCTCCGGAATACCCCAACTTCCAGTACCTTTGCAAGTTGTGCTCCGTCCACATAGAGAACATCCAGGGAGCTCACAAACACATCAAGGAGAAACGCCATAAGAAAAATATCATGGTGAGGCTGGCTTCTTTTTAGTTGAACATTGTAATATTGTCCAGCAGCTGTGAAGTTACAGGGCAGCATTTGTTTCGTTGACATGAGAACATGTGTGCTTATCGCTAAGTGCTTTCCAGGTCTCCTTGTTTGCAATGGACTTACCTGGCTTAAAAAAAAAAAAAGGTTAATGAACATTTGCAGATTTTACAGTGTGTTTAAAGTAAGCAACTGCAGACACATTGATTGCAGTATTTCCTTTAAGATTATTAGTCACATCTACAGTACTTTGTCGTGTCAGTTTTATTTCAGCTTACTTTTAAAATTGAAGTTTGTTTCCAATTAAATATATAATATATATATATATATATATATATATATATATATATATATATATATATATATATATATATATATATATATATATATAAAGGAATGAGGAAATAAATACTGAAAGAAACTTTAATTCACCGACTCAGTGTTTTGACTTGAAGTCTTTTTCGATGTCTTCAAAAGACCTCCAGTCGGTACATTTGTCATTGAATTAGAGTTTTATTGAGTATCTCTGAATTCAGAACTGTTGAGTGTTAGGTTTTGGATTTATTTATTTATTTATTTATGCAGTTATTTGAAATGTTATTCCGTATGAGCTGCAACAGCTTGCTTGCAAAGGCGTCCCAGGAGGAAGGAAGGAGCAAGTTACAGTAGCACACAAGCATACAATGATGAAGTAATAATAATGAAACGCGTGTAGCTCAGGCTGTTCGTGAGATCCTTTTATCTCTGGTCATAGGAAAAGCAAGAGGAGAAGGCTCTGCGAGCCCTCCGCGCCCCCTCGGAGGCTCAGCTCCAGGCCCTGCACACAGCTGTGACAGACGCAGCCACGCAGCAAGGGATATCAGAGGAGGACTTTACAGTGCGCCAGGAAACTGTCAGCGACATGGAGAACATAATCCAGCAGCACTTACCAGGTGAGACTGCTGTGAAATAAACACAGCACAAGAAATAAGAACTACGAAACACATAATCAACCAGGAAACAAGCTGCTTACTGTAAATGCATCCCTCCCTATCTCACGATAGATCAAAGTGTTACAGTTATAATACAAAGTGTCTCATCTGAAAAAAAAAACATTGCAGGCTCCTTCACTCCTTTTTCTGGGTTTGCATCACTGGATTACCAGGCAGGATCTTGCTCTTGAGGTCTGGTATAATCAGGTGGCTTCGTGGTTGCATGGTTTTGCAGAACAAGCGGACTCATGTTTTTTCACCAGATGGAATTGGGTGTTTTGGGGAAACGGCCCTGCCTTGACGTTGCAGTCGTGTGTTTGTTCCAGATCTTGATCTCTTCTGTTTTATCTTTCAGCCTGTTCCTTGGGGATGTACGGCTCGTGTCTCACCAGGTTCGCCTTTAAAGACAGTGATATCAATATAGATGTCAAATTTCCCTCCAGTGTGAGTAAACATCTGTATTTAGGATGTACCTCCATGGTCTCTGTGGCAGGTAGTTTGACTAACAAAGGGGTTTGCGATACTAAGAACTTGCAATTTGCATGGTTTGAATCCCACACTCTGCATTTTCTGTCATATTGTCAAGAGCCAGGCCTGAAAAGAGCTCTTCGTGCAGCGATTGCATTGAATGATGAATTGCTGTAGCACCTACCTGCTCAGATAGATGTTCAGATAGATATCTTGACCTGCTGACGTTGTCTACCCATGGGTTAGATTTCATTCATGTTTTTGATGTCTGATCAGAACACAGGGATGGAAATAAGACTCCTATTGCGAAGCAGATTCACCCATATGAGCCTGATTAGCCCCAGTGTAGAGGTAGCAAGCTTAGGTGTGTCTTATTACACTCATAGTAAAACCAGGAATGGATCAAACTGCTATGCAACGGGGAGTCTTATTTCCATCCCTGGAAGAAGAACCTGTGAATTCCTGTACAATGGCAGAATACTAATAACTTTTCAGCGTGTTTGATCTGTTTAAAAAAATAATAATAATAAGTACCTGCACTGATAGTGAACGTCTCCTCCTCTTCACTTTCAGATGACTCAACCAGATGTGTTAATAAAAGTCCTGGAAATCCTCAAAAACAGTGGTAAGTTGTTTTTATTAAAAGTGTTCATATTTGTACGTAATGGAGGTGCAAAAGCAGCCTCATGTGGAAAGGTCCATGCAGTGCAGTGCAGTGCAGTGCTGTTAGTTGTGTCAGTTGATCTTCATGTGGAAAGGTCCATGCAGTGCAGTGCAGTGCTGTTAGTTGTGTCAGTTGATCTTCATGTGGAAAGGTCCATGCAGTGCAGTGCAGTGCAGTGCTGTTAGTTGTGTCAGTTGATCTTCATGTGGAAAGGTCCATGCAGTGCAGTGCAGTGCTGTTAGTTGTGTCAGTTGATCTTCATGTGGAAAGGTCCATGCAGTGCAGTGCAGTGCAGTGCTGTTAGTTGTGTCAGTTGATCTTCATGTGGAAAGGTCCATGCAGTGCAGTGCAGTGCTGTTAGTTGTCAGTTGATCTTCATGTGGAAAGGTCCATGCTGTGCAGTGCAGTGCAGTGCTGTTAGTTGTGTCAGTCAATCTTCATGTGGAAAGGTCCATGCAGTGCAGTGCAGTTAGTTGTCAGTTGATCTTCATGTGGAAAGGTCCATGCAGTGCAGTGCAGTGCAGTGCTGCTAGTTGTGTCAGTCGATCTTCATGTGTAAAGGTCCGTGCAGTGCAGTGCAGTGCAGTGCAGTGCAGTGCAGTGCTGTGCTTTTAGTTGTGTCAGTTGATCTCCATGTGGAAAGGTCCATGCAGTGCAGTGCAGTGCAGTGCTGTTAGTTGTGTCAGTTGATCTTCATGTGGAAAGGTCCATGCAGTGCAGTGCTGTTAGTTGTCAGTTGATCTTCATGTGGAAAGGTCCATGCAGTGCAGTGCAGTGCTGTTAGTTGTGTCAGTTGATCTTCATGTGGAAAGGTCCATGCAGTGCAGTGCAGTGCTGTTAGTTGTCAGTTGATCTTCATGTGGAAAGGTCCATGCAGTGCAGTGCTGTTAGTTGTCAGTTGATCTTCATGTGGAAAGGTCCATGCAGTGCAGTGCAGTGCAGTGCAGTTAGTTGTGTCAGTTGATCTTCATGTGGAAAGGTCCATGCTGTGCAGTGCAGTGATGTTAGTTGTGTCAGTTGATCTTCATGTGGAAAGGCAGTGCAATGCAGTGCAGTGCTGTTAGTTGTGTCAGTTGATCTTCATGTGGAAAGGTCCATGCAGTGCAGTGCAGTGCTGTTAGTTGTCAGTTGATCTTCATGTGGAAAGGTCCATGCAGTGCAGTTAGTTGTGACAGTTGATCTTCATGTTGAAAGGTCCATGCAGTGCAGTGCAGTGCAGTGCTGTTAGTTGTGTCAGTTGATCTTCATGTGGAAAGGTCCATGCAGTGCAGTGCAGTGCAGTGCTGTTAGTTGTCAGTTGATCTTCATGTGGAAAGGTCCATGCTGTGCAGTGCAGTGCAGTGCAGTGCTGTTAGTTGTGTCAGTCAATCTTCATGTGGAAAGGTCCATGCCGTGCAGTGCAGTGCTGTTAGTTGTGTCAGTTGATCTTCATGTAGAAAGGTCCATGCTGTGCAGTGCAGTGCAGTGCTGTTAGTTGTGTCAGTCAGTCTTCATGTGGAAAGGTCCATGCAGTGCAGTGCAGTGCTGTTAGTTGTCAGTTGATCTTCATGTGGAAAGGTCCATGCCATGCAGTGCAGTGCTGTTAGTTGTGTCAGTTGATCTTCATGTAGAAAGGTCCATGCAGTGCAGTGCAGTGCTGTTAGTTGTGTCAGTTGATCTTCATGTGGAAAGGTCCATGCAGTGCAGTGCAGTGCAGTGCAGTGCAGTGCTGTTAGTTGTGTCAGTCAATCTTCATGTGGAAAGGTCCATGCAGTGCAGTGCTGTTAGTTGTCAGTTGATCTTCATGTGGAAAGGTCCATGCCGTGCAGTGCAGTGCTGTTAGTTGTGTCAGTTGATCTTCATGTAGAAAGGTCCATGCAGTGCAGTGCAGTGCTGTTAGTTGTGTCAGTTGATCTTCATGTGGAAAGGTCCATGCAGTGCAGTGCAGTGCAGTGCTGTTAGTTGTGCAGTTGAGAGTGGCCATTGATGTATTTATAGTGAGTTTACATCTTCATAAACAACGTGATGTAACACAAGAGGGGCTGCAGCTGGAAGAATGAGGCTGAGAACAGCCACTAAAACTCTGGAAATTAGCTGTCAAGCTCACAAGCTGGAAGGGTTACCCAGTATCCCTAACCGCCTGTACAATATGCCAGCATGGAAAGAGAAGTGAAAGGCTTCACCAGATATCACACTGCAGGCGTACAATATCTGTTGATAATAATAGTAATAGCAGCAGACATGATAGCAGCTGTCCCTGAGGTGAGTTACAATTGGAATTATGTAATTCATTGCAATTTACAATGGAATTATAATTAAAGTTGAACCTTGTGTAATTGGAGTTGTAATTGTAATTCTACCATGCAATTGATCAATTACAGTTTAATTACACACCTTTCCATAACTTAATGATTCGCAGTTCCATGTTGTGTTTTACATCATTGTTCTCGTAGTTTGAAAGGTACACAGTATGCTTCTGTATTTTGTTTTAGTGATTACCGATTGGTTGTGTAGAATAGTGAACACGTTAATGTATGGAACTTTGTGTTACTTTGTAGTGTAGTTATAATTAGAATTGCAATCACTGAACAAAGTGTGACTGTAGTTGGAATTTCAGCAAGCAGTGCTGCTGCTATTATTGACTGTGGGCTTGATAGTAATACCAGAATATTTTGTTTTATTTTCCAGCGTCTTACTCCAACGTCGAGTCTGACTTTCATGCCAAAGTTCCAGTTGTGTTCTGCAGAGCTGTGAAAAGGTCAGTACGCCCAGTGCTTCTGTGCCTGCCTGGCTGGCTGCCTGTCTGCCTGTGTGCCTGCCTGGCTGACTGCCTGTCCGCCTGCCTGCTCATGCTTATCTGATCCATGTCTTTGTCTGGTCAACGTTTACACTCTTCTGTATAAATAGCAAGGAGCAAACTCGATGAAGTGAGGGTACACATCAGTGTCAATTTGATTATGATGTCTTTGGTCCAGGGATGGAAACAAGACAGTTCGATCCAGTCCTGGCTTCACTTTGTTTAATAAGACACTCTTGAGTTTATTACCTCTACACAAGAACGTATTAAAACCTGGAATGGATGACACTGCTAAACATTAGGAATCTTATTCCCATTCCTGTTGGCCTGAAGACTTGCTAAATCTGTTTTGTACCTCTCCCACAGTGGTCTGTTGTGTAAAGTGAGTGCTGGGAACGATGTGGCCTGTCTGACCACCAACCTGCTGGCAGCTCTGGCCAAACTGGAACCCAGACTGACTCCACTGGTGCTGGCATTCCGCTACTGGGCCAGGGTGAGTGCTTCCCAACAGCAGTTTTTTTTATATTTTATAGTTTGCATTTCTATTTGCTTTACACATACACACAGTCTTTGGGACTGTTGCAACCCTTGGGCAATAAAAAAAGAGCTACTGCCCTCAAAAGCAGGCACTAGGAACGTACTGACCCTACACTCTGTGTGTGGCATATGTTAATAACTGGGTTGCACCACTTACTAATATAATCTTGCATTCTGATTGTGTTGACTTGATTGTGTTTCGCAGACATGCTTCAGATGTCTTTGATTTCAATATGCTCAGGCCCAGTGTTTCTCCTTTCTTTTAGCTTTGCCACATAGACTGCCAGGCCGAGGGTGGGATTCCCTCCTACTCGTTTGCGTTGATGGTGATCTTCTTCCTTCAGCAGAGAAAGGAGCCCATCCTCCCACACTACTTGGGCAAGTGGGTAGGTGCAGCTCATTTTGAACCCGTTTCGGGTGCCCTGCGCAAACAGAGCCGCAGTGTTTAAAAATGAGTGACGATTGTTGTTTTAGATCGAGGGCTTCGACGCCAAGCAGATTGACGAGTACCAGCTGAAGGGCGTTGAGAACGAGAGGTTCGTGCTGTGGGAGCACAAACCCGCCAGCAACGGGGAGGGGAAAAGCACTGGCGGAGCTAAAACAGAGCAGAGAAAACAGTCCGGCAAGAAACCTGAGAGTTCAGACACAAGCGCTCGGCAAGCCAAAGCAAAGCAAGGCAGGGTGAGCGTTCTGTGTGCTTTACAGAAACCCTTAGAAAAGTGTACCATAGTGAAAGCATAGCCAAGTGTATGGCAGCACTAAGCATGTTCAAGAATAGCGAGGTATGGGAAAGCATATTAATAAACATGGCAAACAAGGGTATACTGTGGTAAGTGCAGAGTATAATCATGGGAGAAGCACATGAGAACTGCAAAAAATACAGAGGTAAGCATCTATAGGAAGGCCTTCATATACAGTACTGTAACATAGGACCTTTATCAGTCTAGAAATAAGATTCCTATTGCATAGCAATCCCATTCCAGGTTTTATTACGAACTTGATTAGCCACAGTGTATAGGTAATCCGCTCAGTGTGTCTTAGTAAGCTCCTAGTGAAACCAGGCGTGGAGCAACGGGAGTCTTTTTTGCATGCCCGCTATGCCATTCCCATTGAAAAGGTCTCCAGTAATTGCAGTGCAAGCCCTCTGTCCCCCTGCAGACGCGGCTGACCCTGCAGACCCCGCGGCAGCTCTCTGTGGGGCAGCTCTGGCTGGAGCTGCTGCGCTTCTACACCCTGGAGTTCAGCCTGGAGGAGAACATCATCAGCATCCGCCTCAAAGAGCTCTTGTCCCGGGAGAGCAAGAACTGGCCCAAGAGGAGACTCGCCATCGAAGGTGAGCTCAGCGGCTGGGCTGAGCGATTTGCTGTTTGAATTAGTTATTGTTTGTTTGATTTTGTATTTATCTGTGTATCTATATGTGTTTGTGTGTGTGTGTGTGTGTGTGTGTGTGTGTGTGTGTGTGTGTGTGTATATATATATATATATGTGTGTGTGTAAGAAAATATTCAACTATTCATATTATATAAAACAGGTGAAAGCAGTGAACAATTAAAAATTAAAATGCAACACTATTAGAATGCCAAAATCAAAACCCATTACATTATTTATGTTGAAATTAGATTGTACATTAATGATGTCACATTCTTTCAACATACTATGAAAACCAATCCACCGTTTTTTTTAGTTTTTTTTAACAAACTGTCCCTTGTTCTTTTCTTGTCTTCATCCCCCTGACAGATCCCTACGCGCTCAAGAGGAACGTGGCGCGGAGTCTGAACAGCCAGATGGTTTTCGAGTACATTCAGGAGCGATTCCGCACCGCATACAGATACTTCGCCTGCCCACAGAGCAAACACTCGACCAGCAGGGGGCGACGGAAGAGCAAACGAGCCGTCAGGAGGGCCGGCAAGGCGGAGGAGCACTCGAGGACGGGAGAGGGACAGGCTGATCGCAGGGTGCAGGATCTGATAGACACTGAGGGGGAAGAGGGTGATACCGAGGAAGATGAAGCAGAAGGGGGCAGCGATGACAACTGTGCTCCAGTGGGGCCCATTTCCACAGGCATGGGGGGGTTTTCCTTCAGAGACATGGAGGAAGATCAGGGAGACTTCGCACTGCAAATGGTGGACAGGATAAAGCCCACACTGGAGGCCTGTGCCTGCAAGTGTGGAGAGCGCGAGAGGAGTTCTGAGTGTTCCCTGCCAGAGGACAGTCCCGAGGAGAGACTGGGAGAGGAGTGTGAGTCCTGCAGGGGGCGCTGCCGAGACTGCAGCTCCTCATCTACCGCAAAGAAGGAGTCCGTAGAGAACGGTGTGTTGGAGAAGGAGAAACGCAGGCAGCCAGAGGACATCCCCCCTGAGGATCTGTATTATGTGTTCGATAGGACAGTCCTAACGGGAGGAAAGGTAAACTCACACATGCCAAGCCTAGTTGTATTGCCCTGATACCTCGGAGAGCTCGGGGGTTTTACCGATCCTCTGGAGTTTGTTTGATTTTTTTTAAAGGATTTGTATTACTTATTTTCCAAATGTTTTTCTCCAGTGATATCCACTTGCCTGTTTGCCTAGGGAGTAAGTTATTTTCAGCAAGACAAATGGCTCCATTCACAAACAGTCCTGTTGGCCATTTTGAAAGATGTAATCAACTTCCAAGAACTTATAGAACGTGATGTAGGAACTGTTCAGAGAATAATTAGGTCTCGTGCAGTGAGATTTTTAGAGGAAATAGAAAAAAGCCTAACTTGTGAACCTCAGTTACTTAGCGGTGCTGTGAAATTGTGTCCCCCTTCACTAGCCTCCCACAGTGGTCTGCAGTATGTGCAAAAGGGATGGCCACTTGAAAAACGACTGTCCCGAAGACTTCAAGAAGATCGACCTGAAAACACTGCCGCCGATGACAGACAGGTTCCGGGTAATCCTGGACGGGCTCTGCAGAATGTGCTACAGTGAGTGCAGAGTCAGTCCTCCGTGCCATTGTGCATGTTACAGGCATGGGGGTGGACAGGGCTGTCACACACATAGATTGTGTTCAACTCTGACTGGTCTGAGTCTCTCAGTTTAATCCCCCTGCCCAATTTTCGTTGTTTGAGTCAGCCAGTCAGAGACCTGTATTTCTGCGGTACAGATTGGATTGTTATCAGCACTGTGGCCACATGTTTATAGCACTAGAAAGTTGTGCTCTGGATGTCTTTCCTGTCGTTTACTTTGCATTACTATGTCTTGTTTGTTCGTAGATGAGCTCTACCCACCTCCAGTGGAGCAACAAAAGAGGGAGCAGATCCTTGCTAGTTTGGAGAGGTTTATTCGCAAGGAGTACAACGGTACGTGGGACCTGCAATGACTGGAGATTGCACAGTTATGCTTCAACACATACTAAACAAAACACCTGGAGATTGCAGAGTTATGTTTCAACACATACTAATACAAAACTCAAATGCTACTCAAAGATAGCTTATTATGCCGTCCTTCTGAGCATCACGTTGCGTGTACTTCGCTTTTCCAGTTATACACAGATTCCATTTTTTTTTTAGTATCTGGGATGTTTTATTGTTTTCTATTGGTTAAAACTGAAAATCACAAGCCCTAGTTATAAAATAGATACAAGATAGGAAACTTAGCATGGTACAGTTATCCACACAGTGACACACAGGGATATTGCACCATGGCACCCAGGGATATGGCACCCAGTTCAGTTTTGTGCTGGATGAACAGCCCCTAAAGGCACTTGTGAAAGCTCGGAGTCCGAATGTTGTTTTGGGATGTTTGCAGACAAGGCCCGGCTGTGTCTGTTTGGCTCCTCCAAGAATGGCTTTGGGTTCCGGGACAGTGACCTGGATATTTGCATGACGCTGGAAGGCCACGAGACAGCGGAGGTAGGAATGGGGTCTTTATATAAAAAAACAATTCTAATAATCTGGTGACACAACACAGTCTGGAATTGTAACGTGTCTCTTTTTCTCTTTCAGAAACTGAACTGTAAAGAGATCATTGAAGGCTTAGCAAAGATCCTCAAGAAGCACACAGGTACTTCTTTTTGTTGCTGGAGCCTGCGTTGTGTATGGGAGATCACACTGATTCTTCGTTTGATTATCAATCTGTTCTTTTTGCAGGCTTAAGAAACATCTTACCTATTACCACAGCAAAAGTGCCTATAGTCAAATTTGAACACAGGCAAAGTGGACTGGAAGGAGATATAAGCTTGTACAACACGCTGGTGAGTTTGCTGTTGTGAGTACTCTGCTTCGTTTTCAACTTTAAAGTAATGCAGTGGGAATGGGTAGGGCTGAACTGGCCCAGCAGAAAGCAGAACTCCCTGCTCCCGTGCGATGGAATACACCTGAAGGCTTTTCAAACCAATTGAATAATGTCTCTTCAACAGGCACAGCACAATACCAGAATGCTGGCTACTTATGCTGCCATTGATCCTCGGGTGCAGTATTTGGGTTACACAATGAAGGTGTTTGCAAAGGTACAAACCATGACTTTACTTTATTCCAGTGTCCCAGTAATACAAACTCTTTTGTGTCTCTGCAGCAGTCTGGGTTTTGCTGTGAGTGTTGAATTCTTTCTTGTTGTTTTATATTCCCAGCGCTGTGACATCGGAGACGCCTCGAGGGGAAGCCTCTCCTCGTACGCCTACATTCTCATGGTGCTCTACTTCCTGCAGCAGAGGAAGCCCCCGGTAATCCCCGTCCTGCAAGAGGTATGCTTTCACACGCACACTGGAGGGCAGTCCTTAGGAGAGCTGCACAAACACATTGTTCCACTGTTCAGAGGGAGCTCTCCACAGACGAGGGTCGATCGGGGTAGTTTACCATTCCACGTGAAACAGGCGTAGAAACAGTGTGGCTTGCTGTTCTCCACAAAGTCTCAGACAAGCAGCAAACACTGTGGTACACCCAAGTCAGCGGCTGCTCCTGACGTTAGCTTGGTTTCTATAAATTCACACAGTTGTCCCAATCCGTGTCAGTGTTACAATCTTGAGTTTGCATGCTGTGCTATTTCTTATTGGGTTGCTTGGCAGAAGATTGCCATTTAAACTGCTTGTGTAATTGTCAACGATGCCTTCTGTTTCCAACCCAGATATTCGACGGCAAGAGTATTCCCCAGAAGATGGTGGATGGGTGGAATGCCTT
Source organism: Polyodon spathula (assembly GCF_017654505.1). Lineage (NCBI taxonomy): Eukaryota > Metazoa > Chordata > Actinopteri > Acipenseriformes > Polyodontidae > Polyodon > Polyodon spathula. The sequence continues at coordinate 1,161,613 of NC_054547.1, read as the reverse complement.
CTTTTTCCATGATACAGATAAACTGGTACGCTCCCTGCTGTTTCTATTACTCATTGTATTTATTGATGGTGCATACAGAGTGAGGCTGACTGTCTAACCCATTGCATTCCATTTCATTGCTTGCACCTACATAGGGCAGACTGGTCAGAGCTATTGTCACTGAACACTTTTTTTTCTTGTTATTTTCATGGCTGAGTTGTAGCACTCTGAGTAGACACAGTACAGTTGCTTTCGTGAAGATTATCTTAAAACAAATGAATGGAAAAGACAGATGTTCCCTTTAGGCATCCTAGTGATACCATTTCATTAATCATGTATTTTGTTAGGAGTTTTGTGAACTTCAAGAATAATGTTGCATGTAGGTGTTTTGCTCCACAGGTTTTCTGGTCCTTCCCTGGCCCTGACTCTTGCTTATTCCCTAGAGAAAGCGCTTTCCAGAGCTGGGGAGGAACTCTGAGTCTGTGGGGGAGCTCTGGCTGGGTCTGCTGCGCTTCTACACGGAAGAGTTTGATTTCAAGGAACATGTCATCAGCATTCGACAGAAGAAACTGCTCACCACTTTCGAGAAGCAGTGGACCTCCAAGTGCATAGCCATTGAAGGTAGGGCCCTCACCTGGAGGAAGCAGCTTACACCCACCCACCCAGCTGTCTGTTCTGCTGTTTGAGTCAGGAGAGAGGGGAGCAGTCCTCCTGGAATCTTTACTGTGTGATGCACTGCCGTTACGGATTCAGTCCTGTCCCGTCGGTGAGATGAGATGAGGTTCAAAGCTCTAAAACCAGGAATGCAGATGAGCCCGGCTCTTTCGCATCGTGGTTAAGACGCTTGCTTGCGGTTTGCGTCCAGCCCCCGCTGTGTTACATATACAGGTACAAACCCAAGTGATGCAGCTAGAATCTGGATTCAAGTGTGATCACCCGATTGAAGTATGCAAAGAACAACTGCTGCAGGAAAAGGGTTTCACAAGCGCCCCATTCAGACTGCAAGTTATCTTAAGTCGTTGTAAGCCTTTTGTTGAGGGGATGATGAATGGGAGGAACTCTGTATTATTTACATGTTATAAAATGCGATGTGTTATTTCTTCCGTGATAGATCCTTTTGATTTGAACCACAATCTTGGAGCTGGAGTGTCTCGGAAAAGTAAGTGTTGAAACATTCTTTAAAAAAAAAAACTAAGCTTAAAGAACATGTTAAAAGTTGTGCTTTTCTGACCTGGAGGGGCGGCTTATTTGTATTTTTGTGTTGTCTTCCCCCAGTGACAAACTTCATAATGAAAGCCTTTATAAATGGAAGGAAGTTATTTGGAACCCCGTTTTACCCTCATCCTGGGACAGAGGCGGTACGTGGCCAGTGTAGACACAGGGATGGCAATAAGAGAACTATTGCTTACAATTTCACCTGTTCCAGGTTTCATTATGAGCTTCATTAGCTACAGTGTACAGGAAATTAAGTTATGTAATAAAAAAATAACTCCTTTATTGAGTATAATTGAGAATATGACACATTTCAAATTTTTTCCATATATTTCTACACTACCTATGATGGGCCTAGGAGTCCCTTGAGGTTCCAGCGTGCTTTCTGAACAACGTGTTAACATACAAGGCTAAGATAGGATGGGGCCTTGACACTCATAGTGAAACCAGGAATGGATCAAACTGCTATGCAATGGGAGTCTTATTCCCAGTCAGCTCTATTTGTTATGTGGAAATTATTATATCAAACATTTCACCTCATTGCTAGTGAGACTTAAAACAGCGGACTGACCAGTTTTCAGATGTCTTGGCCTGGCTGTTACACAGCAGAAAACCGTCGCCAGATACAGAGAATAGTCTGAGACTGCTGCAATGTACTTTTTTCAGGCAGTGTGTGTGTGTGATGGTACCTGCTGGTGTATATTATATACCAGCCCTATGTTCTTTATGTCATGATTCATGCTCTGTTTCATTTCCAAGGACTACTTCTTCGACTCCAAGGTGCTGACAGATGGGGAGCTGGCCCCAAATGACAGGTGCTGCAGGATCTGTGGAAAGATCGGCCACTACATGAAGGATTGTCCCAAGAGACGCAGGTAGGGGAGGGATGGGAATGGGAGATGAGGGATAAACATGTTGGTGCTGCATGCTTGCCCGAATGCCTCTCGGGTAATAAAGGGACTGTGTGTTCCTCAGGATAAAGAAGAAGGAGAATGAGAAGGATGACGACTCAAAGGAGGACGACAGAGAGCTGAGAGAGAGGAGGTGTTTCCAGTGCGGTGACACCGGGCACGTGCGAAGAGACTGCCCAGAGTACAGACAGGTCCGGCAGAGAAGCACAGCAGGTAGGCAGGCTGGGAGAGGGGTTGGGCAGATGCGTGGGAGACCGAGCCATGTGCACTTTGATTATCCCTATGGAGAAGGTACATGCTGATTCATGCTCGCGATGGTTCTAGTTTTGCATATAGTCGGTAATGTCAGTATATTTTTAAAGGAGTTTGTTCAGATCCCTTGAAATGTTCAGTGTCTTACCTTCTCTCACATGTCCCTTGTCTGCAGGCCCTCCGATGGTGCAGGGATTCGGAAGCTCTCCCGCAATCCCAGTTCCTCAGCCCGTACCAACCTCTCAGGACCGGCCCATGCGAACCAGGCAACACTCAGAGTGTGTAAGTGTATGGTGTGTTGGGTGTTTTATAGGTGGCTGGTAGAAGTACATTATGTATATTCTCTTTAGTTTGTGGATTTAGACTTATAATTCTCAACACCCCTTCCCTGACCTCTCCATTCTGTTTGTTTGCAGTCAGAACCTCGTCAGACACCTCCCTATTCTCCTCAGCCCCCGCTGTTCAGTCAGGGCCCCCCCCAGCCCCAGCCGATTGCTGTCTCCTCCCAGCACAAGGGTGCAGGACCCCCAAAGCAGCAGCAGCTCCCCCAGGTCCAGCTCCCACTCTTTAACTTCCCCCACTCCCACCCAGGTCAGTACCACCCCAGGTTACCCACCCTGGGCCTGCTCCAGCCCCACCAGCAGCAGCAGCAGCAGCACCCTGTCTCGATGCCCTCCACGTCCTGGCCCATCCACAGACCCGTGATACAGACCTCCTCCCCCCCAGGTCTGAACTTCACGCTGCGCTCCGCCCCCACCAACGGGAACGGCAGCTCCACCAGCAGCCCCAGCCCCATGAACCTGAATGACCCCAGCATCATCTTCGCTCAGCCGGCAGTGCGGGGTCTCCCGGGCGCAGGGCGGGACGGGCACTGGCACAACCACATCACCCCCGGAACACTGGTGGGGAACGGCACGCTGGCAAAGTCAGGTAGACACAGAGCACACTTACTGCACATTCACTCCTGTCTCTGTATGAAATTTTACACTTCCTTTTTGTTTTTTATATATATAATTATTTTTTTAAAAAATGACTTCTCAATATGTGATTGTGACTGTTTCTATCTTCTAATATCTTTTGATTTGCCCCCTTTTCTATATTTCTCTTTTTTTTTGTCTCGCTCTTCTTTAACAAATCTGCCCATTCTGTGTTTTGTGGCTCAGGTAAGTGACAGGTAAGTGACACCTGGGCTAAAAAGATATTTGGCATGTGCACCCAGCACAACACTGCACTGGTTATGGGTCTGTGCATCAAGGGCTATCTGTAGAACGAGGAAATGCTGCCAGGGTTAAGGGCACAGAGTGCTTTGCCTTCTTTCTAAGAATCTGGATTTAGAGAACGGTATTTCCTGTAGCTGTGGCTGTGTGTTTCTTTGGACTGCAATCTCATTTTGATCCTGTTTTGAATCCACTGTGCAGATCAGAAACAATCAATTAAGATAGTTTAAAAGCGGTGCTGTACTTCTGACTCCATTTTCCTCTTGTTTGTTCAGACCAGGGTTTTCAGGGACAGTTTGCTAAAGTAAACCCTGGTTCCCTGCCCTGGGAACACAACCCTGCTGCACATTACCCTCTCCCAGCCTCGTGGCCTTACAGGATGCCCCAGAACTTCATGCAGCCGGGAAACGGAGGGTTCCAGCAGAACAAGCCTTTCGTATCGCAAGGTAAGGATGTACTCGCGTTGCTGCTTTTCCAGGCTGCACTTGCAAGTGATGCCAGAAAGAGTTCCTCTGTACAATCGCTTGCTGTTACCTCACAACCCGCCCCAGTTCAGTGTTGTAACATACTATAAAATCCATCTGGAGCCTTATGTCAATAGCACACAGTAGTTTAGGTTCAGCTTTTTCTATTATTCCCATGGCTGTCCTTAATTAATGTGAATAACAAGTGTTTATGTACTGCTACATACAGAGAGCAAACAAACAGCTCTATATCCAAGGAGAATCAGGATCCAACAGGGTACTCAGCAGTCACTAGAAAGACTTAAAGTCCTTGATAAACTGAAAACTTGCTTTTAATAATTAGCCACAACTCTTCAGAATATCGTGCTCTCTCAAGAAGGCGGAAGCCGAAACGTTGTACTTGCTACTGATTTCCAAGTAACAAAAAAAATTGGACTAATAACATTTTGTATGTATGCCTCCTGTCCAGTGCTGCACAGCAATCAGCATTTCCCTCTGCAACACGGAAGGCATCAAGTCAACCTGAACTTCATTCAGCAGAAGAAGTGAACCTGCTTTCATTCTCAGCAATTCAAGGTCTTAGTTTAAAAAAAGGACACAAGACTTTAAATTGTACCATTTTTGTAAATATGTTTTTACCTTTTTGTGCCTCATATTGATTTGTGATACAAATGTTAAATATTTATACCCGGTTTTGGAAGGGGGTTGAAAAAAAAAAAAAAATTGCATTTTATTTTGTGTAAAAGGTCACTTTTAAAGTTAATTTCTTTATTTTGTATTAGCAGTATTCATACATTGCTTTTAAAAGGCTTCGAGTAGACATTTGTTTTAACTCAATTATGTAGTGCCAAAAAAAAAAAAAGCAAATGAAAAAACACAAAACAAAAAAAAAAAAAAAAAAAATTAAAACAGCAAAAGCAAAACGATCCAGGGTCTGCTGTGCTTCTGTCAGACATCAACTTGCTTGTTTTGTTTTAGCTTAGTGCTTGCTAAGTTACACTGCAAAACAACCACACACGCTCCAGGAATAGTCTACAATCACCAAGACAGGTCAGTGTGCTTTGTGTGGTAGCTGGAGGCCGGTTCATTATACCAGTCCAAGCAAACTGAAGAATTCTGCTGCAGAATCGGTGCAGTTCCTACAGATCCCAGGGAATTGAATCAAGAAGGCTGTCCGCATTTTAATCCTCCCCTCTTCAAAAGGAAAAAAGAATGCCAGCTGCATCACACAAATTCTGTCTGTTGTCACATATTACAGACTAGTTTTGTTAAATATTCAGTGCTGTTTCTTTCTATGCCATGCATGTTCTTTGTTCAATATTAAGCAAGACAAAGATCTTGCGGAAACTGATCTACTGCATTAAGATGTGTCTAACTTTACTCAAGTAGAAAGTGCAGGGGAAAGCAACTTCCAAAAATTAAGTGATGTTATGTGCAAGTAAATATAGAGAGGAAATTACAAATTCATTAAGGTAAAAATAACTGACTTATTAAAATGTGAAGTTATCAGTCTGAATTGGTCAAACCTGGAATAAAATTAATACAAAAAAAAAAAAAAACCAGCAGCACCTCATACAGAGAGAATCCTGGAATAACTTTCAACAAAAGGTCCCGTATGTACAAAACAGGTCCACACCCAGAAATCCAGTTGTGTGAAATCCTCATTCGTTTCCTCTGCGACTCTTTTTGTGACTCTTCTTTGATCTTGAACACACAAAGGGGGTTATTTTAGTATGTGCTCTGCCAACTTCCTTCTTTAAAGAACCACAGCAAAGATTCACTTCTGCACACCAGTAGAACATTACACAGAGAACACAGGGATTCTACGCAGAAGTGAAAACACAGTACTCTACCCAAAGCGTGCCTACATCAGACGAAAATCCCCCACCAGCTTTACATGCTGCTAATTCATAACATACATTAGACCCAAGAAGTGAGATTGAGTCAGTTACCTTTCTGGAGACTTGGAGTGGCTTCTGTGTCGGTGGCTTCTGTGGTGTCCTGATTTGGGGGGGGGGGGGGGGGGGTGTTACAATATTAAAACAGAAGGTTCATAATCCTACAATTTACAGTCATGGTGCATTTGACAGTGGAAAGAATTAGCATGGTGAGAGGCTTAAATATTTCATCCAGTACAAGTCTACGCACTAGCTTAGAGGAGACGACTTCTCAACCGTGATTCCAAAGCAAATTACATGCTGCTTTTTCAACCTCCTTCAATACAAAACTCCTGACTGCAGCAAAAAATAAAATAAAAAGCCTAATTTTTGTTAGACTTTCTTAAATGAGAGTTGCAGGGTTTCCTTTTCTTTGATATTGTTTTGAACCCAACGCACCACAGTTCACAGCAATGCAGCGACAGTTCTTATCTGCTTAGATGGAAACAAAGCCCAGAAGTTTGGACTGGTAACGGTGGTTGAGTTGAGCCCTACCTGGTGACTTGGACCGGTGCCGCCTCTCTCTGGACCTGCTGCGGTGGCGCCGAGGGCTCTTGCTGCGGTGTCTGTCTCGACGGGGTGAAGGGCTAGGCAGGGGAAAAAAACAACTATTAATATAGAAGTACAATCTCTGTGTGTGTGTGTATATATACACTATAGAGATTTGCACGTCTGTGCGTATACTATAGAGATTTGCGTGTCTGTAGTATGTATATATATATATATATATATATATATATATATATAATATATATATATATTATATATATTCTAGAGATTTGATTGTTTCCACTTTTTTTTTTTTTTTTTTTAAACAAAGTAAAATAAGCAGCTTACCTGCGTCTCTTAGGTGACCTGCTACGTCTGGAAAAACAAAAAGCAACACAAGCTTGAATCTTACACAGACAGCAGGCTACCAATATACCACAGTAACTTCACTGTAAAGAGGAAAGCAATGTACTTACACTCAGGTTAATAACACTTTCTATATTTACATACACAACTAAGTATCTTGTGATCCTAGTCTTGTTCCCACAAACCCTTGCATCTAGATGAATTATTTTTCCTTTTACAAATTCCATTGATCTGGATCTTATTCAGAAGAGGAGACCTCAAACAGCTTCAGCTAATGAAGGGCTTCGAAGACTGCTGTTTCTCAGGGACGACCACGTTTTTCTACTAAATCTGGATTAGGATTGTGAATTGTAATCCTGTGGAGGCAACAATTATTGTTGAATGGTTACCTAATGCACAAATACAAAATAATATTTACAGTCAAGCAAAGGACACCTCATACGAGAGATGGGAGATCATGGATTAAAATGAGACTCCCACTGCACAGCAGTGAGAGCCATTCCTGGTTTTACTACGAGTTTAACAAGACACACCTGAGCTTGTTCCCTATACACTGGCTAATCAAGCTCGTATTAAAACCTGGAACAAAGCGCTATGCAACATGTCTTATTCCCTGATGCCTGGGAGAGACAGCAGAAGGCTGTACCGTCGAGGGGAGCGGCTGCGTCTGTAGCGCGGCGAGGGAGACCTGCGTGACCGCTCCGTGTCCCGGTAACTCCTGCGGTGTGGCTCCTGGGACTGCCCTCTCTCGGGCTGGAGAACAAGAACACCGTTAGTGAGGCAGACCCCAAATAAGACACACCTCAACTTGTTACCTACACAGTGTGGCTAATCATGCTGGTATTAATATTGGAATGGGTGAAAACACTACGACACAGGAGTCTTACTTCCACCCCGGAAAATAAAGTGCCAGGACCCTATTTTTGTTCAACTCAGGAGCCTGTTATGACTGTTTGACTGAACTGAGATACAGAACTTCATTTTGCAGTGAAGTTTCTTTTTTTTCCCCCACCCACCTTCTCCTCCTCCTCTTCCTCCTCGCTGGTCTCCACCTCATCTAGATCTTCTTCCAGAGCACTGACCCGTGTATCCAGCAGCTCTGCCTCCTCCAGAACCTGCCGCTTCTGAGGGGAGAATATAGGCAGAAGTCATGGGCACAGCATCACACAGACAAGCATGCAGACAGGAACGATGGTACAGGAGCACATCCAAGTCTACTACTACACAAAGGGTATAGCCACATGACCTACCTGTAGCCTGGGTAGAATGATGTCACACATTCGCTCGCTGTGCAGCAATTCATCAATGAACTCATCCACATGCATCAATTCAAACTCTAAGAGACAAAAAAAGAAGATGGTGGTAAAGTACACCTCAAATTACTTTGAAATTTACTCAAGAAAGAGAAATCAACAGTTAAACATAACACTTCTAAATCCAGGAAGGCAGGTGATGTTCCTCTGTGAACAGGAAGAGATTCAACACTGAATACTGACCTGCAAACCTCGGGTGTAAACAATTGCTTCCTGCTGATCAATACAAAGCATGTGGACTGCACAAAAACAGACAGAAAGCCTACCTCCATTCCGGTTCTGGCTCTTGATTTTCCTGTAGTCATTGTACAGAGGCTCCAGGTACTTGTAACAATCCACTGAAGAGCCGGTCAGTCTCATGTACATGGCTCCAAGCAAGCGGACATACCTGGAGACAAAGGATGGTTTAGTTACACTTAAAAATATGAAACTAGGAAGAGACACATCCCACTCATTATACTATCTGTATTAAGTGAATAATGTCAGACAGCTGCATTGTTTTGTTTTTTTCATGCCATGTTTCCCCCGCTTCATGAAAAGTATGGCTCCAGCCACGTACTTGAAATCCTCGTTCTTTATGAACTCCACGATGATGTCCTTCTCTGGCTGGATCTGGAGCATCTTCAGGGCCAAGCAGAGGAAAGGCGTTGGCTTAATGTTTCCTCCGAAAACACCGCCCACAAACTTGAGCTCCATAGCTTTATCCACTACCAGCTCAGCTAACAAAGCAAACGAAAACCAAAGCAACATTATAACCCTGCAGTCATCACAATGATGCTTTAAACCCTGCTACACGTGTCCAGAGCTCAAAAGAAAAACAGGAATGGAAATAAGACTCCTATTGCATAGCAGTTTCACAGAAGAGCTTCATTAGCCACAGGCTCAGGTGCATCTTAATAAGGCAACCAGGAATGGATCGAAACGCTATGCAACGGGAGTCTTATCTCCACCCCTGAAAAGGAATTAATACACTGACTGAACATATTACTGTATGATATAAGTAATTGCACAACACATTCTGCTATTTTCTCAATCACTTGTAGAAATGACAAAAAATGCACGTCTATTTGTACTGTGGACCAACAATTTAGTAACTGCAGCTAGGCTGCGTGCAATGTTTTAACACCACAGTTAGTAACTGCAGCTAGGCTGCGTGCAATGTTTTAACACCACAGTTAGTAACTGCAGCTAGGCTGCGTGCAATGTTTTAACACCACAGTTAGTAACTGCAGCTAGGCTGCGTGCAATGTTTTAACACCACAGTTAGTAACTGCAGCTAGGCTGCGTGCAATGTTTTAACACCACAGTTAGTAACTGCAGCTAGGCTGCGTGCAATGTTTTAACACCACAGTTAGTAACTGCAGCTAGGCTGCGTGCAATGTTTTAACACCACAGTTAGTAACTGCAGCTAGGCTGCGTGCAATGTTTTAACACCACAGTTAGTAACTGCAGCTAGGCTGCGTGCAATGTTTTAACACCACAGTTAGTAACTGCAGCTAGGCTGCGTGCAATGTTTTAACACCACAGTTAGTAACTGCAGCTAGGCTGCGTGCAATGTTTTAACACTACAGTTAGTAACTGCAGCTAGGCTGCGTGCAATGTTTTAACACCACAGTTAGTAACTGCAGCTAGGCTGCGTGCAATGTTTTAACACCACAGTTAGTAACTGCAGCTAGGCTGCGTGCAATGTTTTAACACCACAGTTAGTAACTGCAGCTAGGCTGCGTGCAATGTTTTAACACCACAGTTAGTAACTGCAGCTAGGCTGCGTGCAATGTTTTAACACCACAGTTAGTAACTGCAGCTAAGCTGCGTGCAATGTTTTAACACCACAGTTAGTAACTGCAGCTAGGCTGCGTGCAATGTTTTAACACTACAGTTAGTAACTGCAGCTAGGCTGCGTGCAATGTTTTAACACCACAGTTAGTAACTGCAGCTAGGCTGCGTGCAATGTTTTAACACTACAGTTAGTAACTGCAGCTAGGCTGCGTGCAATGTTTTAACACTACAGTTAGTAACTGCAGCTAGGCTGCGTGCAATGTTTTAACACTACAGCTAGTAACTGCAGCTAGTTTGCTATGGTGTTATTTAATGCCCTCCGTGGAAAATGTATCTGCCGCTCTAACACAGTAAGACACTGAGTTTGGTTTGGTTTGTTACAGGCCAATAAGCCAACGCCTCTGATTAATTCACTATGCAACGTAGCATGCGTTAATACTCATGGAGAGATCACCCGGTTTTCAGAGCGGACGTTACTTGGTACAGTAACATGTGGTGCTGATGCGGTGCATTAGCGTCTAAAACTGTCTCCCCTATCGCACGCTTGCGTGCCAGTTTCTGATCCATATTAAAAACGCACTTCTCTCTTCCACATGACTCACCCGTCAGCCCGAAGCACTCCTCCTTCCAGTACTTCGACTCATAGATGCGAGTACGGATGATTTTCTCCACCAGATACTGCGGGTTTGTTCCATGAATGCTGTTTGCATCCTTTACCGTCCTGTTCGCCATCTTTACCCCAACAGAACCTCCTCGTCGCGCACGGCGCTTTACTTCTGACGTTTGAAGTTCAACGCTTGGCCCTAATCACATGATGAGGGTTGACCTCACTCGACACGCCTCCTGAAACGTCACAGTCCGCAGTGTTGCTGCCGCGGGAAGCGTGTTGTCCAGCAAGGACGGACTTTAGGAAAGTTAGACGTGTAACTAACTCACAAATCGGTTATTAAGTTATACTCGATTTGTTTGCGTGATTGGAGTTGAGTTACGTGCTCCTGTATACTAACTGCTGTAGTTAGTATACTTGAAGATTATTAAAGTATTTTTATTTTATTTTTCCACTGCGATAGCATTTCTGTGTTCTAGGCTGCATCTCAGTATCTAACGTTTTATTTCACTTTACCGCAGTGTTGTGGTATGGCAAGACTTTTTCATGCAGTATTAAGATTGTATTCATTCTTTGCAAGTTAGATTGAGTTGATGCGTCGTTGTATATGAAATGTAACCTGATTCTGCACACTGTAAACATGCACTGTTTGTTCATCTAACTCGTACATTAAATGAGTGCTCACAGGCACACTTTAAAACATCAGGCTGTGTCGGCAGTCGGCAGTAGGCAGCTAGTAAAATAATTCCTCCAGCACAATGTGTGTGCATCACCAGATATAAGATAATATGATAATAGATAATAATTTGACCAGCCACAAGGTTAAATGTAAAAGAAATGATAAAGAAAGGGTGTTGGCAGTCATCTGGAGTAAGTGACCACAAGAGTGATGCATTTGACATTTGCCTTCCCCCTCCTCAAGTCTTCGAGACCCCGCTCTGTCCTCTCCCTGACCCTGCTCTGTCCTCTCCCGCAGGTGGCAGCTTGTCTGGGGGTGTGTGGCAGTGCCTGGATATCTGCATCAGAGCCACGGAGATCTGCGAGTTGTCCAGCCCGCGTAGCGGCTCGGGGCTGGTGGCATTGAGCCACGTGATGGAGGCCCTGGATGAGATGTTCTCCTCCCCCTACATCTCTGCCATCAGGTGACCCGTGCTGAAATAAGACTCCCACTGTGTAGCAGTTTGATCTATTCCTGGTTTTACTAAAATATTAATAGAGCACTCCTGAGATTCTCATAGTGTACAAACTAGTTAGATACGTTTCCTTTGCCAGTTCTGCCACAATGCAAATGTCTTCATTGAAATGTATTTATTTTAGGAGGCTCTTGCTTGGTTGTTTTGCAGTCACCATGCTTCCCGTATGCATTTACTGTGGTTTACCATGTTTGTTTTTACTCTACTTCTCCACTTGTCTGTATTTTACCGTGCTTTCTGCATGCTCTGGTACACCGCAGAAAACCTTTATAAGCAAGACTCTCAAAACAGGGGCATTTACTGGCAGTGGCTGCTGGGCAGAGAGTGTGAGCAAGGCAGGCAGGGAGAGAGAGAAGAGGGGAGCACCAGCTGCAAGCAGGGGCCAGACACTTGGGCTCTGAAGCCATAGGACCCTGAGTCTGTCCTGAGAGTTAGGGGAGAGGCTGTGAAGCTGTAGGACACTGAGCCTGTCCTGAGAGTTAGGGGAGAGGCTGTGAAGCTGTAGGACCTGAGCCTGTCCCGAGAGTTAGGGGAGAGGCTGTGAAGCTGTAGGACCTGAGCATGTCCTGAGAGTTATGGGAGAGGCTGTGAAGCTGTAGGACCTGAGCCTGTCCTGAGAGTTAGGGGAGACGCTGTGAAGCTGTAGGACCTGAGCCTGTCCTGAGAGTTAGGGGAGAGGCTGTGGTCTGAACCTCGCTGCGCTTCTTCATCTGGATTTGTTTCAGAGAGCACCCCCAAGCCTGCTGCTGCTGCCAGGGCATGAGGAAACACTGTGGCAGACCAGTGAGGCACAGCAGGGGAAAAGTGTTCACAACTCACAGACCGCAGGATTCTTAAAGTGTGAAATGTGTTCTTACGATCTTGACACTTGAGCAACCCGGGGGGGGGGTGTTATGAGAAAACATCCGCAGCAAGTTCTCCCATTAACCTTTTACAGTCTGGATGCATTTCTGTTTATTCGGTGTACATACATGGGGCCACAAATGGGCCACGCACTGCAGATTTATTAAGACACATTGTGGTACATTAAAGTAAGGCTGTGCCAGGTAATAACCCAAATAATATCTTTAAATGTGATTCGTCCTGTCATCACAGGCTTATACTTGCAAGTCTTTGGTTTAAATGATAAAACACACCTTAAGTATACATCTCTTATGTGAATGTCAGTGCAAGACACTTAACATTAAGTGAATTGTATCTTGGATACACAGATGCTACAGTTAAATACAGTACAAGAGTACAGCTGTTACTGTGGCAAGAGAGCACTGCAGCTCGGCGTCCTACAGTATACAAGCAGGCCATTAAGTGCCTCAACATCATTCACTCCAGTTACACTGGCTGTCATCTCTAACCACGGGAAGAAAGACTGGACCAGCCCAGTTAACCTGCGCGCCCGCCGCCCGCGGGGCGGGCGGGCGCGCGCCACGGCACGCACGGCACACGCACGCACGCACGCACGCACGCACGCACGCACGCACACCGGCTCCAATCCAGAGCAGGTCCAGCCCCATGCAGAAGTGAATTGTGGTGTCATTCCTTTCTCAGTCTGCCTTTTGTATCAGGCCTGTCTCACGTAGCACTGTCACTTTATTCTGCAATAGTTCTCCTAGTTTGTAAGTTCTTCTGGTTTACAAATGCAGCAGATAGTGGTGTAACAGTACAGTCCTGGTGTGATATATGTTGCCATGGTTGTCATGTTCCTGGTGGGCTACTTTCTATGTAATCAAACGGTCAGTAATGATGGGATATGATGGACATGTTTTCTTACAATAGCTATACATTTTTTCTTTATTTCTTCATCAATCCGATAGCCTTTGGAGGATTACAAGTATCTTATTGCTTTTACTCATGTATCACGATATACTCGTCTATCACGATATCTCATGACAGGAAGCATCACGCTCCATCATTAAAGAATGGCTCGCTACACCACCTGCAGATAAAGGAACTCCATTTTCTTCTTTTCAACACGTTATAAAGTTCAGTCTTTGTGAATATTTTTTTGTTTTGGTTTTTTTTTGCTGCTGTTCTTCTTAAAGATTCTTATCACCTTTCGATGATCCAGCAGCATGGCAGTGGTCAGCTCCAGGTTTAAATGGGAAAGTGTGGGATGGTCTGGAGGAGTCCAGCAGCGTGGCAGTGGTAGGCTCCTGGTTTAAATGGGAAAGTGTGGGATGGTCTGGAGGAGTCCAGCAGCGTGGCAGTGGTAGGCTCCTGGTTTAAATGGGAAAGTGTGGGATGGTCTGGAGGAGTCCAGTGGGACCCAGCTCAGGCCTCCTCTGCGGTGGCATCAATTCCAGCGTAGGTGAAGTTCTCAAACAGAGCCATGTTCACGTAGGCCTGCAGTGTGGGGACAGAGAACAGGAATAATAATAATATCTTTATTTTTATATAGCACCTTTCATAGTGGACTACCATCACAAAGTGCTTTACAGAAGTAGGCTGTGACTGTGCATTATATGCAGAGTCACTTACAACATTGGTTTAACATCTCATCCGCAGGATGGAGCACAAGGAGGTTAAGTGACTTGCTCAGGGTCACAGAGTGAGTCAGTCAGTGGCAGCAGTGGGATTTGGACCGGGGACCTTCTGGTCACAAGCCCTGGACTTTAACCACTGGACCACACTGCCTCCTGTATGAGGTCTGACAGCACAAGATACGCCCATCTAAACACGGAGCGCGGCACAACTGCAACTTGTTGTGTTTATCCTAAGCTTAGAATGTGAATGTACAGTGTGTTGCCTTGTGCTTTTTTATCAGGCTTGACTGTACTCTGGTGGTTATTTATGCTCACCACTGCTTTACTCTGCTTTCCCTACTTCCACTGGCTTTTCCTACAGATTTATGTTTTTGCAGTAAGCTAACTGATTTTTAAAAAATCGAAATAAAATGGTATATAATGTTTTGCTCAAAAGAGCCAACTTCCCAAATAGGGCATATCAATGATATGCCGATATCATATCTGTACATACTGTATGAAATGCTGGACATCTTAAATAATAAATGTGTCCGCGTTAGCTTCCTGCCTGCACAGCCCTGATAGCTTGCCAGAGTTGGTTCTCAAGCGCACCCCATGATAAATGGCAACCACAATTTAGGCTCTGTCTGAAAATGCATCTCGTTTCATTCTGAGAAGCCCCAAGGTTCCTGTGATGTTTGTGTTTCAGTGAAATATGAAACATGTGAAAAGGCACGGTCCGTCTTTCGCTCCACCAGCGTGAGTGTAATATTGCATCTGCATGGTCAAATGAATGCAATTGACCTGCGCTACTGTGTAAACACTAATGATTAAACCTGATGTTTTTTAGAAACATATACGTGCAAAATATTGAAGAATATAACTGAGATAAAAATTACAATCTACCTATGAATACTGACATCTGCAGTATATTTCCTATGTATTTTGCATACCTTTCTAGCTTCCAGCATTCTGTTCAGCTGCACTGAGATCTGAGCGAAGGTGGGCCTCTCGTAGGGGCGGTCTCTCCAGCACTGCCTCATCAGCTCGTATCTGCAATTACAAATGCATTACATCATTCCCAGCCAATCACGGTGCTCACAGGTGTGTGACAGTGCTTGGCTCGCTGAACACCTAGACACTCTGCAGCATGGCGATTGGCTGCTGCCTGCACCAATGACACTGACACACCTGAAACTGGAAACATGAATAAAGGAGCACACGATAGAGATGATCACTGCTGTGCTGTACTTACACCTCATCATCACAGTTCCTTGGCTTCTCCATCCTGTAGCTCTGTGGTAATTTCTCATAGAGCTCAGCGCAGGTCATCCCGCAGTAGGGAGTGCCACCTGGAGCAGGACAGGACCAAAGGGTTTAAACACTCGCCACCACTCCACAGCTAGCCCCATCCCAACGAGACCTGCTCTACAGCTCCATCCAGGAGTGCTGTTCTAGTCCTGGGCTAACAGGTACAGGTAAATCATCCGCGTGCTTTAAGGGGGTCAAGGAATCGGGTTCAATTGCATAATTAGAGACATGGCTGGACTGGAAAAGATGATTTTTTGTGGAATTTTCAAAGTCATTTTTGGGGTGCAGAGACAATCAGCACTTATTTTCCAGATATCCATACCATGGAAACGTTTTTGTTTTACACAGCAGTGAGCTGGTGGGTGAGATTAGCACTGGTGAGTGTCTGTCTCACACCTCACTCACTGGGCTGTGAGTGTCTGTCTCACACCTCACTCACTGGGCTGTGCGCATGAGTGTCTGTCTCACGCCTCACTCACGGGGTTGTGAGCGTGAGTGTCTGTCTCACGCCTCACTCACTGGGCTGTGAGTGTGAGTGTCTGTCTCACACCTCACTCACTGGGCTGTGAGTTTGAGTATCTGTCTCACACCTCACTCACTGGGCTGTGAGTGTGAGTGTCTCACACCTCACTCACTGGGCTGTGAGTGTCTGTCTCACACCTCACTCACTGGGCTGTGAGTGTGAGTGTCTGTCTCACACCTCACTCACTGGGCTGTGAGTGTGAGTGTCTGTCTCATGCCTCACTCACTGGGCTGTGAGTGTCTGTCTCACGCCTCACTCACTGGGCTGTGAGTGTCTGTCTCACGCCTCACTCACTGGGCTGTGAGTGTCTGTCTCACACCTCACTCACTGGGCTGTGAGTGTGAGTGTCTGTCTCACACCTCACTTACTGGGCTGTGAGTGTGAGTGTCTGTCTCACACCTCACTCACTGGGCTGTGAGCGTGAGTTTCTGTCTCACGCCTCACTCACTGGGCTGTGAGCGTGAGTGTCTGTCTCACGCCTCACTCACGGGGTTGTGAGCGTGAGTGTCTGTCTCACGCCTCACTCACTGGGCTGTGAGCGTGAGTGTCTGTCTCACGCCTCACTCACTGGGCTGTGAGCGTGAGTGTCTGTCTCACGCCTCACTCACTGGGCTGTGAGCGTGAGGGTCTGTCTCACGCCTCACTCACTGGGCTGTGAGCGTGAGGGTCTGTCTCACGCCTCACTCACTGGGCTGTGAGCGTGAGGGTCTGTCTCAAGCCTCACTCACTGGGCTGTGAGCGTGAGTGTCTGTCTCAAGCCTCACTCACTGGGCTGTGAGCGTGAGTGTCTGTCTCAAGCCTCACTCACTGGGCTTGTGAGTGTCTGTCTCAAACCTCACTGGGCTTGTGGGTTCACTGCTGGTGTCTGAAAGGAAGCTAGAAATGTGCTCACCTAAGCTTACAATCTCCCACAGCAGCACTCCGAAAGACCACCTGAGAAAGAAAATACAAGAATTTGTAATGAAAGAAAATTGCCATACCTTTAATTCAAAATAAGAATACATGTACTTTAAAACATTTTCAAAGATTCTGTTAAAATGTTACATGTGCAGAAGGCTGTTTTTTTAAACGCTCCTCCTTCCATTCTTTACTCAACATGACTGGCGGTATATAGAATTCTAACCCTATTTTACACACATACTGTACCCCACAGGAAAAACAAAACAAAAACAATCTCAAGTCTTGATTTTTTGGGGTTTCTTTAGCTGTGTTTTTAATCTCCCAGCAGTAACACAGTCACTGCATGTTTATAGTTATTATTCAATCTTGACGTCTGTAACAGACACAGAAGATGCCATAAACGTGCCATCAATCACAAAACAAGTGTTATCTTAACTAATGACTCCAGTTATGATACGAACATGTTGTTTGTTTGTTTGCTTGTTTGACAGTAGAGTGACTAGATTACAAGCACAGCAGTAAAGACGTTCCAGCGTGTGGACCAGCCATATCCGAGCACTGCAATGTGTTGATTCCTGATACAGGGCTGTTATTTCTCTAGCTTGGCTGGACTCGCTGTCCTGACTCGAGTTTAGGACACTCTTAAGCCTTATCTTTGTGGTGTTTTTTTTCCCCCACTTCCTTTGTTCTGAATTACGCTGCACAAACAGTTCACAACACAGTATAAATAGACCTCTTTCTGACCACCTAGCTGCGGCTGTCTCTCATGCTTGCTTCCTGGTAAATGTTATCTCTCGTCTAGCAGACTTGTATCAGCAAGAGAAGCAGGGAGGCCGAGGGGAGATTTCATGTTTACATGCTAAAGAAGTGTCACGTCTATAAACAATGGAGGTCTCCTTCAGTAGGTTTATTTACTTACTTATTTATTGGTACAAAGCATGTTTTCTGCGATAAATCGCAGAAAAAAACAACCCCCTGGAACATACAAAAGAGGGCATTCAGTACTGGCGCCCAGAAGAGCTGGGGTTCAAATCTGCACTCAGCCACTGAGCAGGCTGCCAGCCAGGGCCTCTGAGAGTGACTTACTGGGTGAGAAATGCAGTTACTCTGGAAACAAAACTCTCAGATCCCAGTGATCAAATAGAAAATATTTGTATAGATCGGCCATAATGCATTGTGCACTAACGCTGCCTCAGTCGATTTCCGTTTCCGCTGGCTCCTAGTGGAAAATGCTATTCTGACTAGTAATTATAGCAATTATTTGAGAAATACAACTTTTAGTACTGCTGTAATGTGAGGGGGACATTTCCCTGTTGTTGAAAAAAGTGAGGGGGACACACCCCCTTTGTAAATCACACCTATGGTATGGTTATGGTGACTGAGAGGTCTAGTTAAATGAAAGAGAGAAAGCTCTAACCAGTCTAAAACAAAGAATGAAAGTTCTATCAAATGATCTCTCATACTGTATATATCAGCTTGTATCTACCTGCAACACAGACAGAAAGCCCTACTTACACATCACTCTTTGTAGTATAGACGCTGTAGTTTAGAGACTCGATTGCCATCCATCGTACTGGCAGTCTTCCCTGGAAAATAAAGGTGGTGTCATTGGACTCATTCTTAAAATCATCCAATAAAATCATTTTAAAAATGATGCATATACTTATAGGAGCTGCAATGGTTGCCTTTAACAGCCAGAGGTTCAATATTGAACCTGCATATAATAATATAATAGTGTGTTGTTTTAAATGACTAACCCTACAGGGTCTTTGCGTGCTTTTTGTGTTGACTGTGAATACCATGGCTTCTGATTTATTTCCAAATTCTTAAACTTTAAACTTCAGAGTTTAAAAAAATAAAATCTCCAGGATGTGACAACTAACACAGAAAACGATACAAAGAGAATTTAAACATGAAGAATAAATGAATTAGGATTTCGCACCCATACTCATTTATATAAATAACGTGTTCTATACACCGTGTTAACAGGGCACTGATCACACAAGAGTTAATTGCATTGGAGGCTGGCATCACTAGCTTACAGTACAGACCCGACTTCCTGTGAGTATTTAGAGGTCAGGGCTGTAACTCACAAACACAGCAGACAGTAAAAAAAGTGAAGCTGTCGTGAACTGCAGCCCTGACATCTCATCAATGGTTTAGTCTGTTTGAAAGAAAGACAGAAAGAAAAAAGACAAACAAAGAAAGTCCATCCATTATCCGCCACCTGCTGTTCGGAGTACGACATTACTTTGTGAACGGCATGTAATTTATCCATCCATTATCATTAACTGCTTAATCCTTTACAGGGTCACGGTGAGCTGGAGCCTAACCCATCAGACACAGGGCGCAAGGCGGGACCACACCCTGGGCAATTTAGAGTGACCAATCAACCTGAACAGCATGTCTTTGGACTGTGGGAAGAAACCGGAGTACCCGGAGAAAACCCATGCGAACATGGGGAGAGCATGGAAACTCCACGCAGACAGACCCCTAGGCCGGTCCCTGGCGCTGTGAGCGAACCACCTTGCCACCATGCCACCTCAAGAAAGAAAGTTTTGTCTGTAATTCTTACACTACAGTATATAAAAAATATGGTGTTTCCATTTACCATAACCCCTCTAAAGATGTATTGTGTGCTTACAGTACAATTCTGAATGCATGAAAAATACCCACCATAGTCTTTTTGACATACACTTCTTCTCCCCTGGAAAGGCCAAAGTCTGCTATTTTAGCTGTCAGATTTTCCCCGACTAACACGTTTCTTGCAGCCAGATCTCTGTGAATGAACTTTAAAAACAGAAACAAAACTGTTGCGACACATCGAAGAGAATGCTGGAAACTCAATGGCATTTTACATCCGAACATACAAGCAAGATGACACACGATTATGCAGGTGGAATAAACCCCTTAATTAGCGCGTTATCAGCCGTGTAGTCGAGCCGCAATACAGTTCCCATACGTTGTTCTGCCGCTGACACGCAGACACATAAAGCATTCTGAAAAACACTTTGTGGAAATACCTGTAGAAATGAGATAAATGCATTACCTATTATATGTGTTACTCTACAGCTACAGATATGTGTTCAGTGTACAACTAAAATGTGAATCTGTATAATAATTCTTGTTTAAGAACAGGTATATATTCGTGGTGCTTTGGTCCCCTCAGATTCAGGACTCCACGCTGGTGGCTGTGTGCTCACCTGTTTCTCGCTGAGGTACTGCATTCCAGTGGCCACGTCGGCTGCGAACTGCAGCAGCTGCTGGGAGGTGAGCGTGGAGGCCGTGCCGTGCTCCTTGGCGAACGCCGGGTCAGTCTCCAGCACGCGGCTCTTCCGCAGGAAGTCCAGCAGGTTTCCGAAGGGGGCAAACTCGATGGCGATGTACAGGTAACCTGGAGAGGGACACGCTAGTGCTCAGTCACGCTGGCTTCGCCCTTAGAAAGGTTTACTCTGGGAAATCTGTGTGGTATTTTTACTTCTTCCATGCTTCTACTATACCTTTACTGTACTGTAGTTTAGAATGGTTTGCCATGTTTTGTAATATGCTTTACCTTACCGCTCAGGGTTTTAGAAAGCATACCTATGCTTTCACTGTGCTTTATGACACTTTGCTGCACTTTTAACATGGGAAACTTTTATAAGAGGCGCCCATTGGTTTTGCATTCACATTAACAGAAGTGAAAATGTCTTTATTTTTTTTTTTAAATGATGAATCGAGGCCAGACTTGCTTCTTCTCCAGAGCAAACTTTTTACAAGTAGGAAAATAGAACTATTTTCAATAAAAAAAAATTGGCTCTATTCACGAAACTTTTAAAAAGTGCATAAAACAAACAAAGAAACAAACAAACAAGAATCAAGCAACATACCTACTAAATCCATTCTGCTCCGGAGTGAAAGAGCAAATACACTGTCTGCAGCCCAACAGAGGAGAAACATGTAATTGTCTCTCCACTAGAAGGCGCTGTTTGTTCAGTTTTCATCATCTTGTTGCATACAGCACGTACAGTCATTTTAAAAATGACTTTCTTAATGACTTGGAAACTAAGACTATTTTCTAATCTATATTATTATAGTATAGTACATCTTTACACAAAGTCACTTAGTACAAAAGAAAATTTAGCAGTTACTATTTTTGCAAATATACAGACAGACAGACAGACGGCTCACCTCTGTTCTCGCAGGCTCCGATCAGGTTGATGATGTTCGGGTGCTGCCCCAGTTTACAAAGGACCTCCAGCTCTCCTGCAAAATCCCTGTGGTCATTCTCTGAGGCAAACTCTAGGGGGAGAGAAAACGAAACAGTTGAGATTTTTTTGTGCTTGTGTTACTGATAGGAAAGCTGATGAGGGCTGTGGTTCCAAGAGGCTCAGTGTTAAGCACTGCCTTCCGTTAATTACACATAAAAAAAAAAAAAAAAAAACATTTGCTAGCTTCCCAGGCTCTGTTATCCCTTATAAAAATGTACAACAGTAAAAGCATAGCAAAGTGTAATAAAGCACAGAAAGCATGGCAAAACATAGCTAAGCATTGTAAAGAATAGCAAGGTATAGTAAAGCATATGAATACACATGGCAGACCAGGGTCACCTCTGGTTTAGAGAGTATAACCGTGGGAAAAGCATGGGGAAACATCTCAGAACATGCTGATCACAAAGAGAGAAACTCCAGCCTCCCCTTTCGGGTCGCTCATGCCCTCGGACCTTTTAACATCTTGATGGCGGCGCTGATCTTGTTGCCGTCCTTCTTGATCATGGCCTTGATGACCTGTCCAAAGTTGCCCTCCCCGATCACGTCCTCGAACTTGATGTCGTCCCACTCCAGGATGGGGTAGGTCAGGGGCTCGGACTGCGGCTTGGGGCGACGGGTCAGGGTCAGAGTCCCCGAGTTGAACTGCAGGATGGTCTCCTCACCCTGGGTGGAGACTCACGCATAAGCAAGGGCACCTCTCAACACATGTCAGATTAGAAATCAAGGGCAGCTCTCAACACAGGTCAGATTAGAAATCAAGGGCACCTCTCAACACAGGTCAGATTAGAAATCAATGGCACCTCTCAACACAGGTCAGATTAGAAATCAAGAGCACCTCTCAACACAGGTCAGTTTAGAAATCAAGAGCACCTCTCAACACAGGTCAAATTAGAAATCAAGGGCATCTCTCAACACATTTCAGATTAGAAATCAAGGGCACCTCTCAACACAGGTCAGATTAGAAATCAAGGGCACCTCTTAAAACAGGTCAGATTAGAAATCAAGGGCATCTCTCAACACATTTCAGATTAGAAATCAAGGGCACCTCTCAACACAGGTCAAATTAGAAATCAAGGGCAGCTCTCAACACAGGTCAGATTAGAAATCAAGGGCACCTCTCAACACAGGTCAGATTAGAAATCAAGGGCACCTCAACACAGGTCAGATTAGAAATCAAGGGCATCTCTCAACACATTTCAGATTAGAAATCAAGGGCACCTCTCAACACAGGTCAGATTAGAAATCAAGGGCACCTCTCAACACAGGTCAGATTAGAAATCAAGGGCACCTCTCAACACAGGTCAGATTAGAAATCAAGGGCACCTCTCAACACAGGTCAGATTAGAAATCAAGGGCACCTCTCAACACATTTCAGATTAGAAATCAAGGGCACCTCTCAACACAGGTCAGATTAGAAATCAAGGGCAGCTCTCAACACAGGTCAGATTAGAAATCAAGGGCACCTCTCAACACAGGTCAGATTAGAAATCAAGGGCACCTCTCAACACAGGTCAGATTAGAAATCAAGGGCATCTCTCAACACATTTCAGATTAGAAATCAAGGGCAGCTCTCAACACAGGTCAGATTAGAAATCAAGGGCAGCTCTCAACACAGGTCAGATTAGAAATCAAGGGCACCTCTCAACACAGGTCAGATTAGAAATCAAGGGCACCTCTCAACACAGGTCAAATTAGAAATTAAGGGCACCTCTCAACACAGGTCAGATTAGAAATCAAGCCCCCATTGGAACCTATTAGCATCAACTACACTTTAACACATATTCCAGCAGGGCGTTGTTCCTGCAGTTCAGTCTGCAGCGACCCTGGCTCTCTGCTCTGCTGTTAGCAGCTGCTCTCCCCATGTGGGGCGGCTGAGCACTGGGACACACTCACGGATCCAGACTGGTAGGTGAAGGTGCGGCGCTGGTGGCAGAGGTTCCTGCGGATGCAGAAGAGTGTGAGCAGGGCCAGCACGATGGTCAGGCAGGTGGCCGACACTGAGCCCACGATGGCCAGGATCAGCTGCTGGTCATTGCCCCCCTGCAGCCCCTGCACCTCCTGTGTGGTCGGGGTGAAACTCGGGGGTCCTGGGAGGAGATGGAAAGAGAATCAGAGAAGGGGCAATAATTACAAGAACATGGGAACATGAAAAAGAAGGCATTGTGACAGTAAGTTCTCATGTTATATATAAAACATTAACCAATGAATGCCCTAATAATATCCAGTCCCAGTTTGAATAAATCCTTCTCAGGTTATCTATCAGGACCGGCTCCTCTGCTGTCTCATTGCCAGGGCCATTCACAAACACAGTAAGTGTGCAATGGACTGAACCACACCCACCGTCCCCCATCGTCCAGGCAGTGACAGGGGCGCTCCACTCCCCCGGCACCTTGGAGTTGGCTCGGACCCGGAACTGGTAGTGGGTGCTGCCGTTGAGGGCCGTCACGTCCTTGCTGGTCTTGTTGCCGTCGTCGGTGTCGACCCACTGGTGCAGGCTGCCCGTGCCGACCTGCTTGTACTCGATGATGTATTTCACGATGCCCCCGTTGGGGTCCACAGGGGGCTGCCATGTCAGCCGCACCACGCTGATGGACTGAGGGGTGGCCTGGACGTTGCGGGGGGATGTGGGGCCTGGCGGGGGGCAGAGACAGCGCACACTTCAGGGTCTGGAACGGTACTCATGCAAAACTCAACACAGACTTTCAACTGCAGTGTAAGAGGTTGAATAAACTGCAGAAGTGAATGTACACTATCTGAACTGTGTGCATGACTGAGCATCAGAATTAACAGATCGCAGTAGTGGGCAGGCTGTCATATCAGCTCTGAGATACACAAATAACTATTATAATTGCACTGGCCAACACTGGCTTTAAAAATCCCAGGTTGTATTAGTGCAGGACCATATTAGCTTCTGTATGTGAAATATAAGGAGCCTGCTGGCTCAGAATCTGGTCATAGTCACATTAGTTCTCTCTTTGGTGCAGTGCTGGCAGTTACCCTGGCTGGTGATGCGCACGGGGTACGGCTCGGATGGCGGACCCCGGCTCCCGCAGTTGATCATCATCACCTCCACTCGGTAGTCCTGCTTGAACTCCAGGTCTGGGATCTTGGCAGTGCGGATGAGCAGGGAGGGGACCTCCACCTCCTTCAGCAGGGTGTTGGAGGAGCTGAAGAGACGCACCACGAAGCCGTTGCCATTGCCGTGGGCCAGGGGGATACTCCAGCTTACCGACAGGGTGTTCCTGCTCTCCACTGCGGTGAACTCGATGATCGGCTGAACTGTGGGTTCTGGAAGGGCAATGGGCAGCGAGGAACACGTAAACATGGATGTGAAGTCACAGGACCACAAGCGCAAAACAATTAGACTTGGCAGGTGGCGGCATCAAATAGTGGGAAACAATAACCCAGGACTACACCAGCATGGGTAGCATGTGTTGCCTGTAAGTGTACTCTATATACACTGACTGCTTCATAATGACAGCGACCCTCTCTCTGAGTCCAGGGCAGGATTAGTTCTGGCAGTTACCTGGACAGTCAGTTTCCAGGTTGGCCTCGGGTCCTTCAGACCCCTCCCCCCCCTCTCCAGGACGGGTGAGCTGGACGCGCACCTGGTAGCTGGTGGAGGGCTTGAGGTTTACTAGAGTGGTGGGCTCATTGTCGACTGTGGGGGAGAAAAGGAAAGCAATCAAACACACACTAGGCTTGAAGCCTCAGAAATAGCACCTAGAGTTCAGCAGCCAGGGTAAAACATTGAAGTTATTTCAGTATTTGTAGGTTACACAGCTGTCTTCTTGATCTAACCTACGACTCCACTGCTGCCTTGTATGAATGAGTAGTTTTTGGTTCTCATAATTTGTGCTTTAAGGTTCATCGTGGCTTCAACCATCTGCAGGCGCTAAATCAGGGGTGTCCAAAGCTGGCCCTTCCAGTCCTGGTCTTCTTTCCAACCCTGTTCTAAACTGTTTCATGGAACCAATTAAACCTCCATCCAGACCCTGAAGTAGTTCATTCTCTTTTTACCTGTTAAACCTGGATTGGAACAGCCCGCCAGGACTGTGATTGGACACACCTGAGCTCAGTCTTTCTTTGGTTTCTCTCTTCTATACCTTTGGAATGAGCACTCCTAGTAGGAGCAGAGACTCCAAGGACCTCAGGGCGCGGGGCACTCAGTCGCTCATCCTGCCTGCCAGCCTTACCTATGATGGAGGACCATGGGGCCCCGCTGTCCTTGGGTTTGTATAGGAGCTTAGTGGAGATGATGGGCCCGTCTCCTTGGAAGGTCTCTGCAGGCAGGACCACCAGCTGCTTGCTCCTCCTCTCCAGCAGCTTGGGAGGGGTGTTGGGGGAGGGCGGCGCTGTCAGGACAAGCAGAGAGTGAACCTCTTTTAGATGCAATTCAAGGGCAGTCTGGCTCAAGGGTTATTATTTTTATTTCTATGGCAAAGGCTTTAAAATGGTTTGGATCGTGTTCAATCAATCAATCAAATTATTTTCCCATAGCCATCTCAAAGCAAGTTGACCTAGGAGAAATTATCTCATCAACAGAAGCTGGAGGTAAAATCTGGAGCCGCTCAGTTTTGAAGGGGCCGCTAACTCCTCTGGGGGGGTGCAGAAAAATGCATACTGCAGAGAAGGCTGCAACTGTGGAACAATGCAGTAACACTGATATTGCAGCTCCATTGTGGCGTATTAAAAGATTGTTTATATTCTGATCTGGACTCGATCCTGAGATCGTTTAGAATTTGTATTTTGTCTCCTCAATGAACTCCCTCTCTTACTCTTCACTGTCAGGTTGAACTTGCGTGAATCCTGCCCTCCGTTGGTGGAGACGCGGCACTCCCACAGCCCCCCGTGCTCCTTCGACAGCCTCTTGATCTCGAACATTGCAGTGCTCTTGTTGGACTCCATGGTGGTGCTGGTGGCCTGCAGGAAGAAGGACAGGGATAGTGCTACGGGTATAACGATCTATCCTGTATCGATGAACTGTGATACTTTCTTTACCTAATCTACCTCTACCCCTACCTCTAACCCTCACCCTCACTCTCACCTTCAAGACAGCACCATCAAGCTTTCTCAGCTCAATGCTGCCGTGCCCTGGCAGTGGGTTCCCCGACGCAGAGCAGGTGATCCTGGGGCTGGAGTTCAAGTTCCACTCCAGGTTACTGGGATTGTCCAAGATCTGGGGGACACCATCTGGGAAGAAAAAAAAATAGTTTTTGAATGACTGGGATTGGAGAAGCAATCATTGATAACATCAGCATGTATTATCAATATGCATTTTGTAGCATGAATACAACCTTTTTTTTTTTTTAATTATAGCTCTTTTATCAATAAAAGTGAAATCTAAGTGCTTATATCAGTATTACAATTAGTATTATGTAGACCAGGAATGTGAATGGGATTAGATTCAGAGCAGTGGCACTGCGGAACTCAGCAGCACTGGGGCAGAGAAGGTTAGCAGTTTCAGCGGGCAAACACATTGGCATGGAAAGAAGGAGAGCGATTTAAAATGCTGCATGCCTGATTGTTCACAGTGCTGCCCACGCCACCCTGTGGGACACTGGCAGCCACTGAAGGGGTTGCAGGTCCCTCCATTTCTGCATTCGCAATTCAGCTGACAGCCGGGCCCATAGGACTGTTTATCACAGGCTTCACAGGGGAGACAGAATTAACACAATTAACATCCTTTCCAACGTTCATGTAAAGGAGAGCATTAATAAAACAAACAGCACTTTCAAAACAACACACAACATCACAGCTACCAGACTAGCACTGCGGTGATTGAAAACAGCAAAGAGAACTGCTTTCAGAAACGAGGTTTAGATTAAGATTAAATTAATGATTAAATTTAGATTTAATTAATGATTTGATTTCTTAATAAAGTTTGTCAATTTCTTTACTTGCTATCGGTAACAATATATAAAAAGTTTATATTGCAATGTCATGCAATTTTCAAGTAATTATTTTATTTACCACAAGAAAAAAAAAGGTATTCCTTTTAAAGTCATTTTCCATTGGATTGTAGTATGTTCATATTTTATATCCTATTCATGAAATAAAAATCCTCATTCATTTCTTAAATAACAGGTGTGGATAAATCAGACTTTCCCTTGCCTTGTATTATGATAAATCCAAAGGTGAATAAAAACCAGAGGAGGAACTGCAAGCTGAAACGTTCAGCAGGTTTTGCTTGCTTGCTTGCATACACGGAGGCAGGGCTGTGTTTTCTCAGCCTGATCCTCGCTGTCCGGTACTCACCCGTGCTGCACTGCGGACCGTTCCAGCCACTGGCACAGCTGCAGCCATAGGGATCCGGGAGGCAGAATGTCAGCCCGCTGCAGTCCATCTCCACTTGGCACGATTCCTGGCAGTTACGACCAAACATCCCCGACCGGCAAGCTGCAGGGAGTATTAGACAGTAAATACATGTGTACACACACATTACTACAATGTTGTTATATATAGTTACAATGTACTTAACGTGAAAATCTTATTGCATGAGATACGTAAGAGTTAGGTTTACAGTTATGGTTAGGATTATGTCATGCAAACATGTATTACACATGAAGTACATTGTAACTATGTAACTGGTTGGGTCCCTATGATGACCCCAGTCTCTGTCCTCTTACCTGTCTCACAGTGTCTCCCCATGAAGCCAGGTGGACAGATGCAGTCCCCGTCTTTGTCATGGCAGACCCCCCCGTTCAGGCACTCCTGACAGTCCTGGTCACACTGCGGGCCCCACTTCTTAGCTTCACATACTGTCAATCAAACACAAGCACACCTTTACTGGAGCTAAAGAATCAAACACAAGCACACCTTCACTGGAGCTAAAGCTGCGCTATGTAAATGCTATAATTTTATAATTAAGAACACATTTTCTTTTTTGTGTTTTATTAAAGTTTGTATTAGACTGTTTTCAATGTAATGGTTTTTATGATAAATAGTGCTATAGAAATGTGCATTGTATTGTAGTGTATTGTATTGTCTTGAATGTTATATATATGGTTACTTAATCCTCTTGTGCAAAATTGTTCACTAATAAATGTTTTGCACTTATATCATCTTTTCTTATGTGTTGAAATTATATTGTATTACATGAAATATACCAGTATTTCACAATCATCTGGGTAAAGCCTTTTCACCAAACTCAGATTGGGAATTAAAGGGACTTGGTGGTTACCTCTGACTATTAGTCTCAGAAAGACGCTGAAAATGGGACTTTCAGCCAGATAGCCGGCGCTGTAGACCCCTGTGTTCTCCTCCTTCACTCCCTCCATCGTCAGGACTATGGTGTCGTTAATGATGTCTCCAGCGTGACTCATGTGGTGGTAGTTACCTGCAACGCAAAGGCAAAATCTGCCGTTCATGAAGTTTACTTAAGAAAGAGTGTCCCGGAGTTAAAGCATAGCAAAGTGTAATACAGAACAGTGACAGCAAAGTATATGAAAGCAATGTAAAGCTCAGACAGGTATGCTAAAGCATATTAAAAAACACAGCAAACCATGATCAACCACGGGGAAAAACATGGGAAAACTGCAGAATTACTGCGGTAAGCTTTTCAAAGGGAGTCCTTAATATACTCACTGAAACTGAAGCTTAAGTCAGCAGAGACAAGAGGAGTCACATGCAGATTGGAACAGAACAGCAGAAACCTCACAGCTCCAGAAATAGTGCTGAATAACAATGGCATTTGAGCATGCATGTACCCATGCGTGTGCACGCTATATACAGCACCTGCATCAGTCACAACAGCATGGGATAGAATCTGAAAAGAAGAATACTAACACTACTACTAACACTAATAATAATAATAATAATAATAATAAATAATAATAATAATAATAATAATAATAATAATAATAATAATAATAATAATAATAATAATAATAATAATAATAATAATAATAATAATAATAATAATAATAATAAATAATAATAATAATAATAATAATAATAATAATAATAATAATAATAATAATAATAATAATAATAATAATAATAATAATAATAATAATAATAATTTTATTATTTATTTATTTATTTATTTATTTTAATTGTTAGGCCCATGAAATTTGTTTTGTGAAAGTGGTTGAAACTCAGATTTCCCAAGTCCTGACGCCTCAGTTCTCCCCCCCTCAGTGGAGAGCAGTGAGGCTCAGTGCTGCAAAGCGTGCTCTCGCTGAGTTTACTCACCATTGTACTTCCACATGATGTCTCTTTCCTGGAACTGCAGCACCTTCACAGCCAGCTGCACTGTTTCTCCCTTGTTCGCTGTGACCGAGAGGATCTTTGGCTGAAATTTGGCTGAAAACAAAAGCAAGGAAGACCCAGTCCTTGTAGAACAGTTCTGTAGAAAGCAGGGTTGTTGGCTGAAGAGCTCCATGGCTGCTATACCAGGTACTGTGTGTCTCACAATGCTTTCAAATAAACTGCTTTCAAGAAGGGATGTGATAACAGTGGCTTTGGTTAGCCATTATAACTAAAAGAAGGCTTTACATCTTTTTTCTGACCTGTTACTGGCCTCTTGCTCATTGTGAGGAATACCTTTCCCTACTTTGGGGGGTTCAGTTGGGGTTTATGCAGATTTATTTTATTTCAATATCCAGCCCGTATATTTGTAAAACTTGGGCTGCTCTTCCTGGTACACTAACATTTCCTGTGCCTTCCAGAATTCCTTTGGAAGATGACCTTAACAACAGAAAGTAATAGGAAACCAGGAAGAAGGGCACTTAGCTTTTCTTTCATCGCAGTGCTTGAAAATAAAAAAAATAAAAAACAAACATGCGAAAAAGGGACATGCAGGGGACCAGCGTCAATGCTGCTGATAAGGGTATTTACTGAATGCACAGTACAGCACGTGCTGGGCGCGGTACCTTTTGGGTTGTTGTTGATAAGCACCACTTCTGTCTGCTCGGCTGAACTCTTGGCTTTGCAGTAGAAGATGCCCTGGCTGTCCAGTGGCTTACTGAAGCCCGTGGCTCTCAGCTCTTTACCCCTCCCCCGAATGAACTGAAACTGAGGTGGATTGGGGACCTTGAAGATGTTGTTGTCTTTCCAGATCTGCAGCTCCATCTTGCTGGCTTCCCGCTCCCCCGAGATGCAGGACAAGAAGAAGCTCAGTGCAGAGTTGGCACTAGAGTTAGAGATGAGGATGGTGTCTAAAGCAGCCCCTGCGTGAAAGGAGAACGGGTTTATATGTCGTGGAATCAACCTCACAAACTCCCGTGCACTCAAGCAGAGCGTCTTTGCTGGATGCTCCACTCGGGAGCCCCGTCGAATTATGCATTTTTGACTGATTATTATGGGCTGTTGTTAGTTATTAGTCATAACAAAAAAAACTGTTTACCATGTGGTTGAGAAAATGTAGCAATTTAACATATGGACCATATTCTTGTGAACATCTTTACTGTTCCTGTTCAATAAAACCGCTGTTAGTAAAATAATTATTTAAGTCTGGTCATTTTGAGTCCTGATTATTATTATTATTATTATTATTATTATTATTATTATTATTATTATTATTATTATTATTATTATTATAATATAATTAATGGTTTACATTTGTATGGTAATATTAAATGTAACAAAGCATGGACTACAAGTACAATATATTTTATACATTTAAAAATATTTCAAACAAGTGATGAATAGGTCAAAGCATCACAAAATAAACAAAAACAAGACCCTGACCATACCTGACAACGAGAAAACACCGATCAATACCCACACGCCGAGAGGCTTCATTAGCAACAGCAGATCTGTAACCCAAAGGAACTCAGAACTCAAACTTTCCGTCTGATAACAAACAAAAGCGGACTGATATTTCCCAGCGTGAAGGCTCGGATCTTACGTGCTGTTCTACATTTAAAAATCTGTCATCCGAGATCCCACAGTTCTTTCTTTTTTTCTTTAAACAATACATACAAGTGGGTTGAGTAAGAATTGAATGCGGTTCCTTGCTTTTCTCTCACTGCTGCAGAGGTTTGAGTTTTTGGGTGGGAAAGGAAGGAACCGCGTCAGAGGGGAAAGCTTTCTGCTGTGAGAGAAACTGAGCCGTGAGATCGAGCGGCTGGAGTTTGGGGGAGTTTTCATAAAAATATAGTTATTAAAGAGACCATTGAATCACCACAGGTAGATGCCAGTTCAAAAATGCTCCAAAAAAATTACAAAGTAGGCTGTCCTCAAATGAGGACTGTGGCACTGAATGGGTTAAAACCCATGCTTGTGGGATAATTGATCTTTAACACATGGGACAGGAAAAACTTTGATGTCACACCACTCACCACACATTGTGTGACAGGGGACTTCACTTGTAAATGGGGTGGATTCTTGTCTTTTATTTTGTGTTATATAGAATGCAAATGTTCAGCAGGTCGGTTGAATGTGTGTTCTAAACGCAGGGCATGCTTCAGTTTGTGTCATGTTTGAAGTTTTTCATTTCCATGTGAGAATGTGGATGGAATTAAGTAAAATGTGGGCCTTGACTGGTGGGCCAACCAATTATTCAATGTAGTTTAGCCCATCCAGTGTGTATAAAGACTGCCCCTGGCCTGTCTACTCAGTGTGTATAAAGACTGCCCCTGGCCTGTCTACTCAGTGTGTATAAAGACTGCCCCTGGCCTGTCTACTCAGTGTGTATAAAGACTGCCCCTGGCCTGTCTACTCAGTGTGTATAAAGCTTGCCCTGGCCTGTTTGCTCAGTGTGTATAAAGCCTGCCCTGGCCTGTTTGCTCAGTGTGTATAAAGACTGCCCTGGCCTGTTTGCTCAGTGTGTATAAAGACTGCCCCTGGCCTGTCTACTCAGTGTGTATAAAGACTGCCCCTGGCCTGTTTGCTCAGTGTGTATAAAGCTCAGTGTGTATAAAGACTGCCCTGGCCTGTTTGCTCAGTGTGTATAAAGACTGCCCCTGGCCTGTCTACTCAGTGTGTATAAAGACTGCCCCTGGCCTGTCTACTCAGTGTGTATAAAGACTGCCCCTGGCCTGTCTGCACAGTGTGTATAAAGACTGCCCCTGGCCTGTCTACTCAGTGTGTATAAAGACTGCCCCTGGCCTGTCTGCGCAGTGTGTATAAAGACTGCCCCTGGCCTGTCTACTCAGTGTGTATAAAGACTGCCCCTGGCCTGTCTACTCAGTGTGTATAAAGACTGCCCCTGGCCTGTCTGCGCAGTGTGTATAAAGACTGCCCCTGGCCTGTCTGCGCAGTGTGTATAAAGACTGCCCTGGCCTGTCTGATCTAGTGACTTGGAGCAGAGCCATGCAGTCACTTCTAGGTCATTCTGAGGAGGGTTTCCTGACAACTTCACATGACTGTTTTTGACTGCGGTTGGAGTCATTTGTTTTGGTTTCCTGTTTTCAAATAGCTTTTGTTAAATCTAAAAAAAAAAAAAGTGTCTAGTAATATAAAGCTGCTACAGTAATGTAGGGCAGTAAAGTTTTTGTGTTCTCTTCAGAGGAGCCAGCCAGGTTCAGAGAGTGTGAGCACCAACCAACTATTATTATAACAACTAATAACATTAATAATATAATCTAAACAGCGCAAAAACTGTAACATGGCCAAAACAATAGAAAATGCATTCCAACATTACAGTAACAACACAGACCACAGCATTATCAACACAATGGAGGCATTAGCAAACAGAACTACTGGACCTTCTGCTATCAGATTGCATGAGTGAGAGTATGAAGTTAAAGAACACTGCCCTTGATTGGCTTTGATACAATGTGTCCTGACCAGCGTGCAAAGGTTCGTACAGCTGGCGTGTCAATTTGAGAGCTTCAGCAGTGTTGCGTGACACGCTGCCAGTACAGATTCTGTTCTGTCCCCCATTGGTGAGATGAGATGAGGATAAAAGCTCTAGAACGGTGAATGCAGACAAGCCCAGTGTTTTTTTTTTGTGGTTTAGACTCTTACTTGCGCTGTGCGAGGTCGCTGGTTTGTGTCCTGCCTCTGCTTTGTTACATAAAGCTAGTCTCTCCTTGATTACTATAAAGCCTCCCTCACAGTATTCCAGATCTCTCACCCCTGGCTGGGCCATGAAAACCACAAATAACTGCGGCTCAGAGTGGCCTTTTCTCAAGTTTCCTGTCCAAACTGTGAAGAGTCCTCCCTGCCTCAGAGGATCCGCCCTGAGCTTTGATGTCCACTTATGATAAAAAGCCATATAGACACACATAATTATTATTGTCCTGAAGGCAGCCCTTCTCTAGAGCCAAAGGGGAAGGTGTCCCCCTCCCCCCCAGGTCCAACTTCCTACTCCTTCCCCTTGGGGGGGCCGGGTGTTGTCTTTAGGGTTGCTGTGTCAACGCTTTGTCTCCGGCTGGGCGGTGGAGTCAAGACCGCTGAAAGAGGGAGCATTGTCTTGAAAGGTTTCTGTAAATTCAGCGTTAATATTTAGTAGCTTATTTGAAAATGCAGTGCTTGAACAGGGTTGCCAGGCATATGCTCCTTTTCAAAACACACCGAAATTCTTATTTCTGAGGAAAGAGATTTGCTCATTCTTTTAGCATTCCTGAATATGCTGATTATATCAGACAGGATCTGAGTGTGCATTTGTACGGCAGAGAGATTAGGATAGTAGGTGAAGATTTCTAAGGAAAATAACCCATGGTGTTTGTACTCTTCCAGCTTTGTGTTTATGGAGGTCCTGCTGATCCCTTTAACTCAGAGATGATAGGCTCCTCCCAAGTCCTTCAGCCTCCAATCAAAGGGCTTTCCTTCAGCTATTTCCTCCAGTGGTGCACCCTGTCACTCATTGGATCATGATCTCCTGTTTTGGCCCATCAAGCAGATTCGTGCTTGATCTCACTACAGTTTTATACTTTTCATATCTCATAATGCACAGTGCACTTTCCATATCTCACAATGCACAGTGCACTTTCCATATCTCACAATGCACAGTTCACTTTCCATATCTCACAATGCACAGTTCACTTTTCACATCTCACAATGCACAGTGCACTTTCCATATCTCACAATGCACAGTGCACTTTCCATATCTCACAATGCACAGTGCACTTTTCACATCTCACAATGCACAGTGCACTTTCCATATCTCACAATGCACAGTGCTCTTTCCATATCTCACAATGCACAGTGCACTTTTCACATCTCACAATACACAGTGCACTTTCCATATCTCACAATGCACAGTGCACTTTCCATATCTCACAATGCACAGTGCTCTTTTAACATCTCACAATGCACAGTGCTCTTTTCACATCTCACAATGCACAGTGCTCTTTTCACATCTCACAATGCACAGTGCTCTTTTCACATCTCACAATGCACAGTGCTCTTTTCACATCTCACAGTGCTCTTTTCACATCTCACAATGCACAGTGCTCTTTTCACATCTCACAATGCACAGTGCTCTTTTCATATCTCACAATGCACAGTGCACTTTTCATATCTCACAATGCACAGTGCACTTTTCATATCTCACAATGCACAGTGCACTTTTTATATCTCACAATGCACAGTGCACTTTTCATATCTCACAATGCACAGTGCACTTTTCATATCTCACAATGCACAGTGCACTTTTCATATCTCACAATGCACAGTGCACTTTTCATATCTCACAATGCACAATGTACTTTTCATATCTCACAATGCACTTTTTGCATCCTACACAATGTATTCCATCCTTTTCCAAATGTCTGTTTTCAGGTTTTTGTTCTTCCTATTTTGACTGTGTATCTACCCATTGCCTACAGAGACTGCTATACACAGGATCCCACTTTTGGAGAAATCTATGGTATTTAATATCATCCTTGTTATGTTCCTGTTAGTATATTGTATATTTCTCTCACTCTTTTCTAAAAAATAATTGTAATACAGAAGTTTTGAAAAGTTGCATGAAATAAATTATTAACTTAAATGCAATTAAAAAAAGATAGCTTTTTTTTTTTTTTTTAAATAGTAGTTTAACTTAGAATAAAGGTCATAAGAGAAGCACAAACAAAATACTGGGGGGAAAACTGAGAGAGAAAGTGTGTTGTGAGTTTTCATTTCCAGCTATTGTCAAGGGTGCTGGCAGCTCTCCACACGCGCTGCTCCCTCCTCACCAACAAGGCCAGGACTCAGGGGAGTGCGAGGGGCACCAAGGGGAGTTCTAATGGGCACATTAATGGAGAGACAGCCTGATTTGGAAATGGAGCCAGGATTTCTCCTTAATATTTTGGTGTCGCTACTGGATAAAAAAACATGAATGGGGTAATGTACTATAAAGCACCATATAACACCGACTGTAGTTCTCAAAATGTTATTTCAATCAATGAACAGAAACACCCTGTTATTGATGTAACGTTCCTGGCTGTCAGTCCTCAGCCTTTTCCACATGGCCACAGATACTCTTTGCTAATTGTGCACAGGCAGTACAGTACTGGAATAGCTTCCTGCTTACTGTCAGTATATCCCTCTGAACTTGTTACAGTATAAATAATGCATTATAATCCATAGCAATGCAATGCCAGTCTGGCTGGCTGGCTTTCGTTCTTTCTGAAGAGCTCCGTGGATGTGCAGGGGTGAAGTGTGTTCCGCTGACCAACGATGAAGTTATACATCAAGGTTACTGCTGAGCATGCTACATCACTGGATATTATTGAGCAAGAGTGAAGCATGACTGAAAGGAAACACACACAATTAACTTTGAGAGATGGGCCAGAATCTGAAAGCAGTGGATGCATTTAACCCTTAACCTTAAACTAGAGGGACCATGTGACTCCGTCCACACTAGGACAGTTTGGGTCAGTTCAGTTCATACCCAATGCATCCTGGTATGTTTTACCTGTCACAGGTACCTTTCACAGTAGGACTACACTTACCAGAATGCACTGCAATGCGAGTTGAAAAGCCTGGACTGTCCCAAACTGTCCTAGTGTGGACAGAGTCACATGGTCCCTCTAGTTTAAGGTGAATTTAAATATTGTTTTCATTAAATTTCCATGAATATATACCAATAAAAATCAATAACAGATAGAAAAACAAGTTAATCTCAAGAATGTGTTTTGAGACATTAAGCGAGTCATTCTCTATCAAGCTGGGGAGGTGTCCCTGTTTGTTAAGCTGAGGAATTCGGCAGGAGGAGTGCATGGCTGTGATAAGCAGCTCCGTGTGAGAGGGGCTCTGAGAATGTCCTGGTCGGGGCAGTGAGGATGCAGGGTCAGCTCAGCGCGGAGAGATTCCTCAGGGCTGGATTTCCTCTCAGCATCTGTGCACGCTGTCACCCTGTGGCTCTTCTCTTACTGTGTCCTCCTCCAAAGGAAGCAGCAAAGTTAAAGACATTGTAGCTAACAAAACAGTCGTTCCAGAATTATAACCAGCCGTGTGTACACGAGAACACCCAAGTGCTTCTGGAGTTTTGATTGGTTGTGCATGTGAAACCATGCAATTCATTTAATGTAGAAAGAGAAATGAAACACAAAGCCACACATGGTAAAATGCATGAGACTTTTTAGAAGATGCCTATTTAAAGCACAGAGCGGTCCAGGTTAAAGAAATCCCCTACTGACTTGCATTCTTTCAGCCTGTAACATAGTTTGACCCAGAAGACACTGCTGAAGTGAAATGAACAGGAAATAAAGAAAAGAACCGCTTACAGTACAAGCCTCTCCAAATTAAACATCTCAGGTGAAGCAGTTCCAGTAACATCCTGGAGTAAGGAGCTTTGAGAATCTTATTTAATTTTCAACTACCGGTATGTATTTTAATAAAGACAACATTTTGACTTTTTCATTTAATTACAGTATTCCTCAAATCAAAAAATCCATTGCATTAGTCAAACAGATCTCTCACAGATTGATTGGACAGCAAAACTATTCTTTGAAGAAATGAATTAATGAACACGCAAACAAGCTGCTCTTTTATCCCCACCCCATTCCAGAAAAAAAGGTGCATTCCATTGTTTTAACTGTGCTGCCTTTCCAACACACTCCTCACATCAACAAGCTCACAATCATGAAAGAACCTTATTTTTGCCTTGTGAAAGAAGAATGTGAATGGAAATTTGAAAAAGGCGTGCTCTGCACTGTCCATACTGTATCTGCAGATAGGGAGCGTTTCCATGCTCATATCCATCTATGATGAGAGAGGAGTGACAAGCAACAGGAAATCTGGGATGAAAACTAAATAAAATTTCATATTTCCACTGATCAGATTTACCCCAGTGGAAAAAGCACCATGGACCGGAGCTTGCCTCTGTGGAAACAGCTGGGGGAGGGGGGGGGAGGGGAGTGTCAGGTTAAACTCAACTCTTAATGGAGAGATTTCCACTGGGCTGCAGTTAGCTTCAATTAAACTTTCTGATATAGGAGAACACAACCTGGGCAGGCCACTTGCACTCTACTTTTTCATCCTGGTGTCTGTAGCTTCACTCATGTACTTTTAGCCAAAAACATTAATATTAATTCCAAGTGTGATACAAAATAATATGTGATGGATGGTGGGGCTTCGGTCTTCATTTTGATGAACGTGAATCAAGGCTCATAGATACTCACCCCCCACCCCCCCACCCCAGTCAATAGAAGAGGATCTCTCTCACCTCACCTGCTTGCACAGCCCATCAGGGATTACAGGGAGATCCCAATCCCTTGAGGCTGGTAAAACATGACATCATACCTCTGGGCTGTTTCAAACCAACCTGGTCCTAAAACTATTAAAAGCTGTGATAAATCCATGCAGTAGTTTAACACTGCAACACTGCATAGAATGACAACAAAGACACACATTGATTATCTTTAAGATATCTGCTTTAAGAACAGCAGCGCCACAGTTCAAATATCCGCCCCCAAATACAAACAGCTGTGAAAGACAGTCCTTTTAAAATAGACTTCCCAGCTATGCCAGTAATGACCTTGATTTCTCAGTTTGTTTTTTATGTACAGATGTCAGGGACGGGCTGGAAATGTTCCCCAGTAGAACTGTTTTCTTCCAGGGTGGGAAGCAGGGTCCTGCTGACTGTCACTTTGGTCTCGTCTCTCGTCTCTTTCCCCGTGCCGCCTCTACGTGAGTAACTTCTAAATCATCGGCACAGACGGAGCTGCTGAAACCAGCACTGCAGTGGCTGAGAGACAAGGAGGAAGTGTCCCTATTGTTTGCAGGGTCATATCTCTCTTCCTGTTGGGCCAAACGAGGGGCTGTTTATTCATTTAGTTTAGCCCGCTCGTTTGCAAAACAAACCTGCTTTTCAGCCTGGCAAGCAGCTGATAAAATACCAAGGACAAGCTCCTGTTTTTTACATTTGTTTTTTTTTCAGATAGTATGGCAGGCAGTGTCTGTCCATGCACTAGTGTTGGGATATTCTTTTATGATTTTGAAAATGATGAACAAACTGGGATGTGAAGGAGTTTGATTAGGAGCTGTTGTTCCACCCAGTTATAAGAATGAATGGATGAGGCGGTTCAGTCACTCATGACTCAATACTGTCCCTCGGCTGTGCTGCACAAAGGCTTCTGCGCATCTCTTCTTTTTTAAATAATGTTAGAAATCTACTTTATAAATTACTATTGCACACAATGTAGAAGGGATACGGATGCCTCCACTAGAGTTTGAAACACTGAAATGTCAAAAAATATATATATATATATATATATATATATATATATATATATATATATATAGTCTTCCATATATATATATATATATATAATGTGTGTGTGTATATATTTATGTGTGTGTGTGTGCTATATATATATATATATATATATATATATACACACACACACATATATATACACACACACATTATCTATGTACATATATATATTTCTATTTATCAGTCTTCCAAAAGTTGAACATTGGGCATACTGTCTCAATCATTTAATTCTGCATAATGTAGCCATTTGTGCTGAGCTGAATGTCGGATGGCACCGATAGGGTATCTCCTATACCCCCCCTATCCTGTTTTAACATGAAATAACAGTGACTTGAATGACGTGGCTGCTGGAATCCTTCTTGGTTCCTGTGCAGTGCCGCTCTGTGGTTAGAATGATGTCTGGAGTGAAATCAGATTTGCTGCCCTCTGTTGTATTCCTCGAGG
Organism: Polyodon spathula; assembly: GCF_017654505.1. Classification (NCBI taxonomy): domain Eukaryota; kingdom Metazoa; phylum Chordata; class Actinopteri; order Acipenseriformes; family Polyodontidae; genus Polyodon; species Polyodon spathula. The sequence continues at coordinate 1,122,408 of NC_054547.1, read as the reverse complement.
TTGTTTTAGTTTATCTATCTCCTCTCTCCCAGTCTGAGATTAGATTGGGAGGGAAGCGGAGATTGTTAGCTCTGCCTCCTCACTGATGTAGTTACACATTAACCCAACAGGTATGCCTGTGGTTTACAATCACTCTACCTTTAACCTTTGCGCAACTGGGCTCCATTTTAATATAAAATACAACAACGAAACAGGAGCTTTAAGAGAGAGATACAACGCTGACTGAGTTTAACTAAAGGTAAACTGCTTTCATATCTCCTCCTAGTAACTCCAGTTGGACTGTGTTTTAGTATTGGTTAACGTGCTAAAGGAGATATGTCCATACTGCAGCCTCGCATGATCACCTTGATACAGTATGTAGCCTTTAATCCACTTTGATTTTGTCTGTTTAAACCCGCAATGTAAATTCTGATTTCATCAGTAGAACAGGGAAAGCATTCAGCTACAGTGGAAAGAGTGAAAGTGTATATATATTTAAAGAGAATGGCATAGCCTGCTTTGTGATAACCTGATAATTTAAGTGTATATAGATGGCTTTAACTATATACAGTACAGTACTAATATATTGCTTAATTTTAAATGAAACAATACAAATAAAATAAATCTGTCGGAATATAATTGGTTTTCTTTTAAAGCACACATTTCATGTGAAATATATCTGGCATTCAGTGCTTTTACTGTGTCAGGCTTGTCATGTATCTGAAACACTCTCAAATGGATTCCAATATCAAAAGATGTATCTCAAAATGTCTTCCAATTGAATTCAGATAAGACAGAAGTTTTCATGTTAGGTTCTCACAAATTCCTTACAAATAGATTTGGTTGACCTAACTTCTAATATAAAACCTGGTGTGAGAAATCCGGAGGGTTATATTTGAGTCTTATTTGAGTTTTGAGGCTCATTCGAAACATTTTTTAAAGTGTCTTTTTGTCATCTGTGAAACATTGGTAAATTGAGGCCTAGTGGCTCCAGAGATCTCTCCTGATGCAGCCCATCAGAGAATCAGATCTCTCCTGATGCAGCCCCTCAGGGAATCAGGTTTCTCCTGATGCAGCCCATCAGAGAATCAGGTCTCTCCTGATGCAGTCCATCAGAGAATCAGGTCTCTCCTGATGCAGCCCTCAGAGAATCAGGTCTCTCCTGATGCAGCCCCTCAGGGAATCAGGTCTCTCCTGATGCAGCCCATCAGAGAATCAGGTCTCTCCTGATGCAGCCCATCAGAGAATCAGGTCTCTCCTGATGCAGCCCCTCAGGGAATCAGGTCTCTCCTGATGCAGCCCATCAGAGAATCAGGTCTCTCCTGATGCAGCCCCTCAGAGAATCAGGTCTCTCCTGATGCAGCCCCTCAGAGAATCAGAATCAGAGAATCAGGTCTCTCCTGATGTCAGAGAATCTCTCCTGATGCAGCCCATCAGAGAATCAGGTCTCTCCTGATGCAGCCCCTCAGAGAATCAGGTCTCTCCTGATGCAGCCCCTCAGAGAATCAGGTCTCTCCTGATGCAGCCCATCAGAGAATCAGGTCTCTCCTGATGCAGCCCCTCAGAGAATCAGGTCTCTCCTGATGCAGCCCCTCAGAGAATCAGGTCTCTCCTGATGCAGCCCATCAGAGAATCAGGTCTCTCCTGATGCAGTCCCTCAGAGAATCAGGTCTCTCCTGATGCAGCCCCTCAGAGAATCAGGTCTATCCTGATGCAGCCCATCAGAGAATCAGGTCTCTCCTGATGCAGCCCCTCAGAGAATCAGGTCTCTCCTGATGCAGCCCCTCAGAGAATCAGATCTCTCCTGATACAGCCCCTCAGAGAATCAGATCTCTCCTGATGCAGCACCTCAGAGAATCAGATCTCTCCTGATACAGCCCCTCATCCCCCTCTAGTAAGTAGACTCACCCAGTCCTTATTGTACAGGATGTTTCAACATTCCTCAGAAAGGGAGCCAGGGTTATATGGGAGCTCTATACATAGCTGCTAGGTGTGTATTATTATTTGGAGTAACGTAGTTTGCATGTTTAATGACTGACTCACTCAATAGAACAAAGGAAAGAGGAAGTTATACTGACATTTGTTTAATGAACAAAACTGTCAACATGAGTCTTCCAGTAAAGTTGGAGTGACACGTGTGAAATGATGATTATTACGGTAAGGAATGGTCAGGAAAGACATTTGTCACAGGATGATAATGGTGCCTGTGAGCTATCTGATTACTATAATGCCTGAAGAAAACTGTGTTACTGAAGAACAATTAGAGATTTCTTCATTGTGTTAAGCCTGGGCTATAGGTCATCAATCACTGGATATAGCGACCCTTTTCTGCAGTGTCAAACAAACTCTTCAGCCCTCCATCCACGCTGATAGGGTTCATTTCAAGGTCCTATCACAGAGCCCAACCCTTTGTTTAACTGTAGGTAATGTTGCCCTCTGCACCAATGCTTCCCTAGTTACTTTTCTTAGTTCCTTTAATCCCTCACAGGGTGTGAGTTGCAGGAGGTGCAGACAGTGGTGCTGTGGGGTATGTACTAACATGCTTACTGTACATGCAACCAGCAGAGCTGTGGTGGCTCATTGAGGATGTGGGGAAACAAATTCAAGAACTTCTGATAATTATCTTGTGATTGGAAAAAGTTCTCTTCCTCAAAGAACCACCGCACAAAACCTATTGTCAGTGCTACTCTTACTATATATTACAAATGTGCTCTGTTCATTGCATGAATTTTATTTTCCTAAAACACTCTACTGACCTCTCCACTACGAGCTGCTCTTCAGTTAATAATACTGACCCCTGCGCTACGAGCTGCTCTTCAGTTAATAATACTGACCCCTCCGCTACGAGCTGCTCTTCAGTTGATAATACTGACCCCTGCGCTACGAGCTGCTCTTCAATTAATAATACTGACCCCTCCGCTACGAGCTGCTCTTCAGTTAAATGGTAAGACATTCCTCTTTGAACCGTGTTGTGTGCGGTTCCAGTCCAGCCCTTGCCTCTTCATTCAATTCAATGGGCTGATTCATTGCATTGTGTTTTGTTTCCACAGGGATCAGGAAACTATGAGAACCACAGGCTGTATCCTGAGATCTGTATTGTGTTGCTGGGGGACCATCCTTGCCATGACACAGACTCCAAACCTGTGCTTTGTCACCAATGAGGTAGGGGAGTGGGAAGGAGGACTCTATAGGGATTCCTCGATAAGAGCTAAAGAAACACAGACTGCAGCAATGCACTGAGATAAGAACTACAGAAACAAAGACTACAGCAATGCACTGAGATAAGAGCTACAGAAACACAGACTACAGCAATGCACTGAGATAAGAACTACAGAAACAAAGACTACAGCAATGCACTGAGATAAGAACTACAGGAACACAGACTACAGCAATGCACTGAGATAAGAGCTACAGAAATACAGACTACAGCAATGCAGAGATAAGAGCTACAGAAACAAAGACTACAGCAATGCAGAGATAAGAGCTACAGAAACACAGACTACAGCAATGCACTGAGATAAGAGCTACAGAAACACAGACTACAGCAATGCACTGAGATAAGAGCTACAGAAACACAGACTACAGCAATGCAGAGATAAGAGCTACAGAAACAAAGACTACAGCAATGCACTGAGATAAGAGCTACAGAAACACAGACTACAGCAATGCAGAGATAAGAGCTACAGAAACAAAGACTACAGCAATGCAGAGATAAGAGCTACAGAAACAAAGACTACAGCAATGCACTGAGATAAGAGCTACAGAAACACAGACTACAGCAATGCAGAGATAAGAGCTACAGAAACAAAGACTACAGCAATGCAGAGATAAGAGCTAGAGAAACACAGACTACAGCAATGCAGAGATAAGAGCTACAGGAACAAAGACTACAGCAATGCAGAGATAAGAGCTACAGAAACACAGACTACAGCAATGCAGAGATAAGAGCTACAGAAACAAAGACTACAGCAATGCAGAGATAAGAGCTACAGAAACACAGACTACAGCAATGCACTGAGATAAGAGCTACAGAAACACAGACTACAGCAATGCAGAGATAAGAGCTACAGAAACAAAGACTACAGCAATGCAGAGATAAGAGCTACAGAAACACAGACTACAGCAATGCACTGAGATAAGAGCTACAGAAACACAGACTACAGCAATGCAGAGATAAGAGCTACAGAAACACAGACTACAGCAATGCACTGAGATAAGAGCTACAGAAACACAGACTACAGCAATGCAGAGATAAGAGCTACAGAAACAAAGACTACAGCAATGCAGAGATAAGAGCTACAGAAACAAAGACTACAACAATGCACTGAGATAAGAGCTATAGAAACACAGTCTGCAGCAATACACTGAGATAAGAGCTACAGAAGCACAGTCTGCAGCAATGCACTGAGATAAGAGCTAGAGAAACACAGACTACAGCAATGCAGAGATAAGAGCTAGAGAAACACAGACTACAGCAATGCACTGAGATAAGAGCTACAGAAACACAGACTACAGCAATGCATGGGAACACAGGAGCGGTAACACAAAGTTTGTTAGTTGGTTGGCTGCCTAGTGCAGCAGCAAGCTCGCTTGTGTTTACTAGTAAAAATGAAATAATATTCGTCAGATAAATAACGGCTTCATTTTGCTCCTTTTTTGAATCTCAGAAGGCTGCTATTAGTAAAGTCGGGAGGTAGCACTAGCCCCTCACCACTGTATATATGTATGCTGCAGATATATGCACTTATACTGGAATATACATATATTATTAAGTTGACTTTTGAATGCAGGAGTTTATTAAAGCAAAAATATAAAGAGTACACAGCGTGCTGCCTGCATTGTTTGTTTGCATGGGTAGAACAGAACTCCACTCCAGGCACATCCTGTCTGCGTTTGCTCTGTGTTTGTTTGTTGCCTCTTCTTGTTTCAGCTGGGATCATTGTCCAGCGTAGCGCTTTGCTATTGGACTGGGAGCTTTGTGTAAAGATACAGGAGTACAAGGTGTGTCTGTGTGTTACTTGAGATTTATCATCTCCAGAACCATTAGCTGAGCTTAAAATCCTCATCTTGTACATTAACACTGAAAAAAAACAATCTAGAAAACAAAATTTTCAAAACAAGGCAGCTTGGAACGAGTTGGAAACCAGTTCTGGTTCTGTTAGCTTCTGTCTGCTGTTTAGACAACTATCTGGGACATCTGTATGGCATACTCCATGCACTGCTGGCAGCCAATGGGTTAACTGCATGGAACTGGTATTTCTGGGTGTGAAGTCTGACTTCACCGTGTGTATTTCTGCCATCTGCTGGTCAAGGTTTAAAACTGCGGTCAAAACAGTTATATCCAGTTGCAAATTATTCATTAAATGTATCTCTTTTAAAAGCAGATGATCAGCTGCAGTGAGAAGAATCTCAAACTAATCCCGTCGACAGTTAACAAGAGCACTGTGACCACCATGGATCTATCACAGAACCAGCTGGACTTCTCCAGCCCTGAAAACCAAAGGAGACTACAGAGCCTTGTGTCTTTGATTTCCCTTAACCTTTCCAGCAACTACCTCCCCCTGCTGGAAAGATCGACCTTCAGCAACCTCACCAAACTACAGAGCCTGGATCTCAGCAACTGTAGTCTGAAGGAGATAAAGCCTGGGGCTTTCCACGACCTGTCTAACCTACAGACACTCATTCTCAGCAGGAACCAGCTCAGGGGCTCCCTCCCTCTGGCTTTCCTGGATCTGAAGCGCCTAACGTTGCTGGATCTGCAGAACAACAGCTTGGTCTCTGTCGAACTGCCATTCCTGGACTGGCTTGGGAAGGTGAATGACGTGAAACTTCATGGCAATGAGTGGAGGTGTCACTGCCCAAGCAGCGCCATCCAGCAGTGGGTCAAGCAATCCAGAGGTGTGGATTTGGTGTTTGCTTTTAGTGTTTTATTGTGCATGCCACACCAATGCTAATTAGGCGATTGAAATGCCCACCGTGCTGAGACGAGGCTAGTGCATGCAACTGTTTTACGTTATCTAAGGAAGCATGTAAACATGTGACTGAATCTTTCTCTTTCTCCACAGTGTATAGAGAGACTGTCGTGCGAGGTGTAGTGGTGTGTCCTCTCAAGCTGCCCTCTCTTTCTCCGCAGTGTATAGAGAGACTGTCGTGCGAGGTGTAGTGGTGTGTCCTCTCAAGCTGCCCTCTCTTTCTCCGCAGTGTATAGAGAGACTGTCGTGCGAGGTGTAGTGGTGTGTCCTCTCAAGCTGTCCTCTCTTTCTCCGCAGTGTATAGAGAGACTGTCGTGCGAGGTGCAGTGGTGCGTCCTCTCAAGCTGTCCTCTCTTTCTCCGCAGTGTATAGAGAGACTGTCGTGCGAGGTGCAGTGGTGTGTCCTCTCAAGCTGTCCTCTCTTTCTCCACAGTGTATAGAGAGACTGTCGTGCGAGGTGCAGTGGTGTGTACTCTCAAGCTGCCCTCTCTTTCTCCGCAGTGTCTGGGTTGAAGTGCTCCTCCCCTGATGACTCCAAAGGCTTGTACATCGAGGCCTATCCGTGCAAGGAAAGTGTTTTTATGTCTCTCAGTGCTGAGTACCGAGATACTGTCTACATCGCAGGACCATTCAATACCAGTAAGTCTGTTTCCATTCCCAGCATTCAGAGCACACCAAACTAAGCTGAGACTGTACCCAGGCCTTCAGTTAGCAACTTTAACAGAATACATTTTTGACAGGTTGATGTCACAGTTAATGCGATTTCTCCAGCTTTCAGGCCACGCACTGAAAGTGTTACAAATTTTTTTTTAAATGGCTTGAGTGAACAGAGCAATATGAGGGGTGAGAGTCCCAGCAGTGCTGCTGTAGTCATTTGATCTCGTTAGTCTCATCGTTGCTCTCACATCGTTCAGGGTTTTCTTCTGGAGCGGCCTCTTTAATAAGGCACTTTGTGATGTGCATTATTGCAGCACAGTGAGTGGTAATTTTACAATGCGTTACTACTTCATTGATATTACTGCCAGGCCCTTTTAAAATCTACTTCCTTTTTTTTACATAAACACCAGGCACATCTCTTTATTTTCCAATAGATGGGTCAGTAGGGACCAACAGCAGTGTGCCACCAGGGGGCGCCAAAAGCATGCCCAGCTGGAGGTACCTGGTGGCGGTGCTGGTGACGGCTATCTGCCTCTCCGTCCTGATCGCGCTGGCCGTGAAGTGCAAGCTCTTCAGCCGCTACCTGGCCAGCTACCGGCACACGCGGCTGTCTGACACCGACACCTCCAGCCGGTACAGCCAGTACGACGCAGAGAGCATGTCTGGGCGGGGAGGGGCCCACCAGCCTGAGCTCGCCCCTGGAGACCTGGAGGATGATGATGGCTTCATTGAGGATAATTACATCCAGGCCAGCGAGAGGCAGCAAGCCGAGCAGGAGGCAGGGGAGCAGGAGGAGGAGGAGGAGGAAGATGACTTCCAGTTTTCCATTGCATAAAGAGGGGAAGGGATGGTTACTGGGCAGTTTCTGTAGTTTTTAAGGGTGACTTAAAACTGTCCAGACGGACTGGAGACTCTAACCACTTCCAACAACAATATATTAAAACAAAGAAAATGTATACACACATGTGTTCAGTTCACATGAAGTGTCTCTAATTTCTGTGTATTTACATAGTACTTCCAGAGTAAACTTACATGTATTGTGTGCATTACAATGCACTTAATATATTATTTTTTTTGCATGATTTATCCCTAATCTTAACCTACCCCTAACCCTAATTCTAACCCTAACCCTAACTCCACTAACCTTAACTCAAATCTTACCCTAACCCAAACCCTTTTCTGATACAATTGTGTACTTGTGTGTGTGTGTGTGTGTGTGTGTATATATACCTTGCAAAAGATTGACCTGTTAAATCCATTGTAACTATGCATAATAACATTGTAATTGCGTGTAAGTCCACATGTATTTATTAAGTATCTACAATGTCAATGCACAGTAATTAGAGTAAAGTGCTACTGGGGGTTCTTTATCAGATTTCTATTGTTAAAGGGTTTCTTCACAAGCACTCCATTGGAAATATTGCATTTGCTCACAAGCTGAGGGGTCTGATTGATCAGCTCAATGGGGTATGCTCTGATTACACCCGTCACTCCGCTGACCAATACAAACACAACTTGGAAACCACTGGAGACACAGCTAGTGTTCATCCTGAAATGGATTATTGAACATTAGGAACTGCGTGACTCCGGGGTGAAATGCGCATTGACAAAGAGCTCTTTAACACAGCGTGTCTGTCAGGTTGCTGTGTTGAAATCAAATAAAACAGCGTGGCACCAAGCGGGGATTTCCATTTAAAACATTCCCTGAAAAATGGGGGTTGACAACCTGATTCTCTATCAGCTTTATTTGAAGTTATTTTGTGTGTGATTATGTTAATTGCTGTAGTTTAATAAGTGGCGCAACAAAACAAACCATTTCATATTGTGCAGAAATATTCCTGCAGTCTAAATAAAGACAGAACGTGTCATGGAAGCCGCATGTGTGATATACTGATAATGGAGGAGAAACCAGGAGCTCGCTCGACTAGCGGTTTAATAGGCTAGTGCTCATACTGCAAAATGTATTGTACTGCTCTGGATACAACGAGACTAAAAAACAGGGCACGCTTTCCACCAGCAAGGACTGCGGCATCCTGGAGCCAGACTCGCAATGATTTATAGTGCTTTAAATATTAAATATACAGTAAATCAATGGCAGTAAATGTGCCTAATAAGAGGCATACCAGCATGGCACCACTAGGGGTCGCTCTTTAACCTTTTCACAATTCAGATGTAACTGAAGTATATTCTTTTGTTCGCAAATAAACAACAATCATTTGTCTTGTGATTTATTCTGTTTTTTGCAGCTTATAATAAACTTTCTGTCATATAGTGTACAATATCTCGATCTCTGTATTATTATTATTATTATTATTATTATTAGTATTATTATTATTATTATTAGTATTATTATTATTATTATTATTATTACAAAACTTAAGTGCATGACTGGGACTTGAGTGAGATGTTCTCAACGCCAGCGTGCATCTGGAACAAAGCGGTTCGGGACTGTATAAAGCAGAACATCACGAACCCATTCCTCCATTATTGTGATTGAGTTCTCCACGGGGGAGGGTCGCTGGGGCCGATTGGGCTGAATTACCATTCACAGTGAAACCAGCGAACAAACAGCTGCTTGGGTTCTCCACGGAATTAAAGCAGCGATCCACACAAACCCAAGCAGCTGTCTGTTCACTCGTGTCACTCTGAATGCTAATTCAGCCCGATCGGCCCAGCGACCCTCCCCTGACTGTCAGCCCCTGCTTTCTGTGGAGCGCTCCGTGTGAATAATCAGTTAGTGTAGCACTACACCAGTATTGTGTATTTCTTTTATTTGATCACCCAGTGTATCACACACACACCGGTAACCCTGCGTGGTGTCACAGTGTATCACTGTATCACATACTACTGCTACTGTTGCTGTGATGGCAGCGGGGTGTGATTGTTCTGTCTCCTCTTCCGGTCTTCGTTCCAACCCTGTTCCAAATGGTTTAATTGAACCAATTAAATAAACCTCCATCCAGACTCGATGTAGTTCATTGTAACATTGACCTGTGGAATAGCTCTCCAGGACCGGGATTGGACGCCTCTGTCCTAATGGAATTTGTCTGTTAGACCATTTGGAAGCCACAGGTGAGCGCATTGTACCACGCCTATTGTTATCGGTCACTCCAATAACTCTGCTCCAATCGATTTGCAGCTGGTGCCTGTACCTGCAGCTACAGCGTAGGTGACCACGCAATTTTGTTGCATTATTATATTATACCCATCCCCATCCCCAAGTTATTCCAAGTTTATTTTAATGTTATTTTAGATACTGCGCATTAGTACGGGACCCCGCAATTAAAAAAGTAAACAACGTATTATTATTATTATTATTATTATTATTATTATTATTATTATTATTATTATTATTATTGTGATTAGGTATCTTGTTTCACGTAAGACCTACACTGTTTTATTATTTGTGTTTATTTCTACAGCAGCTCGTTAAACACACACAGAGACAATGCGTGCCTAACCAGCCCGCGGGTATCGCTTGGTGTGGAAAGGAGCAGAAGCTCACGGTGCCTCCTTTATGCTAATACGGGCTGTCTGACAAGTTTGTGACGCTAGGAGACCCGGAAGAACGAGTCTGCATTTCATTGAAACTAAAACTGAAAAAGAAAAAAAAAAAACATGAAATAGAAAAAAGTCTGGAGGTCAGCGGGTTTTTGTGATTTGCAAGCAGAATGTCGGCGTCCGCCGTTTTCGTGCTGGATATCAAGGGGAAGGTAAGGCGTGCAGAAACTTTGCAGCGTTGGTCTTGGGCTTTCATACCTGATACCGCACCGCCATAGGGACTGGGGACTGCGGGCTGGGTCAGTCAAGAAGCGGGCAAGGCAACAGGTGGCATCTGGAATAATAAAAACGGTCCACGGAGTCTGCGTGTCTGCAAGTCGTTTGTGTTCATAGACTAAAAGAAAAAAGAGGCGCTTGCAAATCTGTTAGATTGTACTGTAATAAATCAATTTGCCGACAGCGTCACCAAGGTTAAAGGCAGACAAACACCTGTAACTGGTTGTTTGAGTTGTATGTAGACATCAACTTCGGTCAAAAGTACACTTGGAGTTAATCATTTATTATTATTATTATTATTATTATTATTATTATTATTATTAACATGCATTGCTAAAGTAAAACTAGTTCTTCTGTATTTCTTTGTTTGTTTCAGTTTGGTCACAGAAAGATACTTCCTTTTTTCCATTGTAGGGATCACAGTGTTTCAGTAAATCAAAAACCACATTTGAATGAACAGTAAACAAAATCAATATTTTTCAAATGGGCTTAACCTGTTTCCTGTTCATCTTGTTACTGCAACCAATAGCACTTCAAGGACTGCTCATTGCTTTAATAATGGCATGCAAACGCAGGTAGATTTTTGTTGGGTTTGCTTTTTTTATGTAGCACGTTTGTATTGTTTTGCTCGGTGCAGCTGGAGGTGTAGTGCAGCTGTGGGTTTATAAGGCATTTCTTTACCCTTGTTAGTGCAGCTGTGGGTTTATAAGGCATTTCTTTACCCTTGTTAGCGTCGGTACTGTTCTCAGTGATACAGCATCTACTCTGCTGACACTGCAGGACAGCACTGGGGGAACAACAACAGAATACTGGATAGGGTTTCCTTGGATAGGATTCTCATGGGAGGAAGTGTAGCCTAGTTACAAGCAGGTAGCCTAGTTACATGCAGATTGCCCAGTTACATGCAGGTAGCCTAGTAACAAGCAGGTAGCCCAGTTACAAGCAGGTAGCCCAGTTACAAGCAGGTAGCCCAGTTACAAGCAGGTAGCCTAGTAACAAGCAGGTAGCCTAGTTACCAGCAGGTACCCCTGTAACTAATCAAGCTCCAACACTTACACACATTAAAAGCAGTCCTACACACAGAACCAAAGATATTCAGTTCTAATAAAAAATATAATGGAAAGTATTGACATGAAGAAATACAGATCCAGAGAGCTTCCTTAAATTCCCTTGATCCTCGGGTTCTAGTTTGGTATTATGATTTTAAATGATTTAGCCTCCTAGTCAGAGTAAAGCGTCTCTGCCTCCATGCAGTGTGACGCCTGGCTTGGAGACATTTGTGTTTAGAATGTTTTCTTGTGTTATGCTTTATATAACTCTGCTGCCTGCCTTTGAATTCATGGTGCTCTGAATGACTGAATTGAAGGTTCTGATTCTTTTGGACAATGTCACTGAAATAGCTGTTAGCCATTGTAAAGTATAGCTTTGTCATGAACTGTGCTTTTATTCAGGCCCCAGTGTTATTAAGCAGCTCTCATCCAAGTGGAATGCAAAGCGGATTTCTCCAGCAGAAAGGATGTGTTCAGCAGCTTTCATGTGAAATGCCCTAAAGGTGTTTTCTAATCCACAGTATCCTAATGCCTGCTGTCATTGTGAGCACAGTGCATGAATGCACGGCTGTATCTATATATATATCTAAAGCCCCAGTAGCCCTCACAGTGCCTTTATTGTGTTATGCGTGAATGGAGGTTCCGCTTATCAGGTCACCTGCCTGCCCAGGTAATGAACCTGAGCAGTCAGGAAGAGGTAACCCTACCGGACCTCATGCGTATGCACCGGGCAGTGTTGTGTGATACCCTGCTGGTACAGATTGCGCCCCCTGCTGGTGGGATGAGATGAGGTTAAAAGCTCTAAACCGCAAACACCCTTGCACTGTTGCTGTATGATTAGGGCTTCTAGTTTTCGGTTTTATTTTTGATCACGTGATGTCCCTTTAAACATATTTTGAGCCGATTCGCTTTCTAAATCAAACACTAATTACCAAAGGAAGCTGTTTCTTTTTAGCCTCATATCTTGAGTTCACAAACGACGTGCACTGATCTCACCTGATTCTGTTTGAACCTGCATTTCGTTCTGGCTCTAATCGCAAAATTGAGCTTACTAATTTCCACTGCGTTAGTTTCTAGTAGTGCATCGCTAATTTAAACAATCTGTGTTCAGTTAAGGCTTAACTATTAATTAAGGTTTAAAGGGAGCGAGAGAGATGGAAAACAAAAACTGAAAACTAGAAGCCCTAGATATGATGTGTCTGTGTCTGTCTGTCTGGCTATCCCAAGTGATTGCTGGTCAGTGGCATGCAGTGAACCCTCTGTCTGTCTGGCTATCCCGAGTGATTGCTGGTCAGTGGCATGCATTGAACCCTCTGTCTGTCTGGCTATCCCGAGTGATTGCTGGTCAGTGGCATGCAGTGAACCCTCTGTCTGTCTGGCTATCCCGAGTGATTGCTGGTCAGTGGCATGCAGTGAACCCTCTGTCTGTCTGGCTATCCCGAGTGATTGCTGGTCAGTGGCATGCATTGAACCCTCTGTCTGTCTGGCTATCCCGAGTTCTTGGTCAATGGCATGCAGTGAACCCTTTGTCTGTCTGGCTATCCCGAGTTCTTGGTCAGTGGCATGCAGTGAACCCTCTGTCTGTCTGGCTATCCCGAGTTCTTGGTCAATGGCATGCAGTGAACCCTCTGTCTGTCTGGCTATCCCAAGTGATTGCTGGTCAGTGACATGCAGTGAACCCTCTGTCTGTCTGGCTATCCCAAGTGATTGCTGGTCAATGGCATGCAGTGAACCCTCTGTCTGTCTGTCCCAGGTGCTGATCTCTCGGAATTACAAGGGGGATATCGACATGAATGAAATCGATCACTTCATGCCCATTCTGATGCAGAAGGAGGAGGAAGTTGATGTGTCTCCATTTGTAGCCCATGGGGCAGTGCACTTCCTGTGGATCAAACACAGTAACTTGTACTGTATCCTTTTACAGAGAGGCTCCCACACAGGCGCTTACATGGTCATTTCTTACTGTTCATCTTTAAAAAAAAATATATATATATATATATATACACACACACATACAATCAAATGCTTTTGTGTTATTTTAATCAGACTGAGCAAAAATGTTTACAATAAAGTTGACTATCTGTAATTCACCTAACTCTAAACCCAACCCCAGCTCTAACCCCAACTCTAAACCTAACCCTAACTCTAACCTGGAACCCTAATAGGCAAACCTCAACCCCAACCCTAACCCTAACCCTAACCCTAACCATAACCCTAACTCTAACCCCAACCCTAATAGGCAAACCCCAACTCTAACCCCTATCTAAACAAACCCTAACACTAATGTGTAGAACCCCAATCCTAACCCTACTTTATATTTGCAACATGTAAATACTGCACAGCAGCTACCTGCAGTAAGTCTTCTAATATTGTGAATTCTCATCAGCATTGTGTGGTTGATTCTTTCCTTACTGCTGATACACAGTGGTAGCGATGACTAAGAGCAATGCCAACGCGGCCTTGGTCTTCACCTTTCTCTACAAAATAGTGGCGGTAAGTGCCTAATGAAGCATCCTGTCAGCATTTGAGATACTGACCTTCACATATCACAATGGACACCATTGCCAGCTTCACCTCTCACCTGCTATAACTACCGTATTGCAAACAGGTGTCTTTGTGTTTCTCTTGCATGCAGACACAATGGAGCGTGTTTTCAAAACGTAAAGCCTTTCCTCTTGTTAGCAGCATTAGCGCTGGTACCACTGTCCGTGTGTTGAATAGCTGCACACTTCTTGTCCTGTTGCATATTAAAGAATGGAGGGAGCACTTTGAAGGTTCGCTCCAGTATTATGACTTGCTTTCTCCTAGACTGGTAATTGTATTTGGTGGCTGGTCTTGATCATGAGAGCAATACATTCAGTAGGTTTCCCATTAAAACAGTTTTGTAGGGATTTCATTATATTTTGTTCAATTCTGTTCCTTGGTTTTGAATCTCGACCTCACAACCAACACAAGTCAAAACCGGGTTACAGCCTGACTGAGAAACTGTTAAGAGGCTGTGGGGTATCATTTCAGAGTGTTACAATACCTCTGGTCTTCATAGGAGGTACAAAGGTATAGCACCTGTGCGAATGATATTTATTTTATTACCTTTTGCAATACTTCTGAATGACTCCAGGTTGGGTTGGAATTAATCTCAGCACCCTCAGTCTAGTCGGTTCAACAGTTATTTATTTCATGATGCCTGTGAAATCTGTTTCTAGGTTTTTAAAGAGTATTTCAAAGAGCTGGAAGAGGAGAGTATCCGGGATAACTTCGTAACCGTTTACGAGCTCATGGATGAGGTGATGGATTTCGGATTTCCTCAAACAACAGACAGCCAGATCCTGCAGGAGTAAGTGTGCCTCCCAGTATCAGGACATCTGGAGCAGGTCTGAAACATGCTTCATTACATATACTATAGCACATAGTGCAGGTCTCCCAGGCACAAACTTACCTTGGAGGTTTTGCACACAAATGTTACAGTTTACAATACATTTCCCATGCTTTTACTGTGCAAGGAGAATCAGGACCCAACAGGATACTCATCAGTCACTAGCAATACTTAATGATGAGCAGACTGGTGGGGTTGTTTAAGGTTGTGCAGCTAGTTTTGCTTTTTTATAGTAGAGAATGTTGTTGTTTTTTTAGGCAGCTGGTTTCATTTCCAGGCTCTTTTACAGCGTGCACTCATGAATTTTTTATGTTAATAAACCCCTGTGCTGCCACTCCACCGCGGAGCCCTAGTGAGAGCCTCCCTGTTCTCAAGAGCGATTCAAGCGAGCAGCACCTGAGTGGGGCTGCAGATGGTGCTTTGAAGCGCTGAGGGTTATTCAGATGCTAATTCGCTTGTGTTCCTCTCATGTTCTGCACGGGCGCACGCCGCTGCTCGTTTAACAGCAGAGGGGATCATTAGCACCTTTGAAGCAAAAAACAAAAAAGCAGAAGATTGGGTTGATATTATTACTGAAGCTAGGTCACCTGGACAGGGCTGGGAATGGGATACCAGAATTACATTAAGAACAATTACGTTTCAATGGCTTTCTTCGTGCATCAAAGGGCTTCAAAGGGCAAATTAATTTCTGAGGACAGTGCATGATGATTGCCAGTGGGTGAAAGTGGTTGATTTCTCTCTCTTTATCCACCCATCTTACTCTTACTCTAGTGAGAAATTTGTAGCTTTTTTTGTAACAGTAAAATCTACAAAGCTGCAAAGGTTAATTTGAAGGAATTCCAAAGTTGTTTCTTACTAGTTTTGTAACACAAATGATGCAGACTTCATCTCAGAGTACACAGCTAAGCAGACATGCACACAGAGCAGGAGGGGAATGTATCTATCCTCTTTCAATAGCAGCAGTTCACACTTTGCAGTGGTTTTTTGATGTTATCCAGAGCTTACTTAAGAGCATTCATTAAGTCCCCTGGCCCATTTTTAAAAAGGTATGAGATGGCTTGCAATTTTGAGAGCAGCTCATATAACAGAAGCTAATACAGTGCGACATTTATTTACAAAGCAAACCCTATCAGACTAGTGCTGTTGTGTACACAGCACTTTCTGTAAGCAGCTGGGACACAGTTTGAGCCCCATGCTGGATTCTCATTACACTGGTCACTGTGAGAACCTCTGGAGTGGGCTCTTGCAAGGCAACGTTCTGTACAGTAAGGCTAACATATTTGCTGAGCAAACGTAGCTTTGGAGACTGGCTGCAACCTGCAGACTCAAACCACCTTCCCAGAATGTGTGGGTCCCTTCAGGCATTGGTGGGGCATGGACTCTACTAAAATCATTATAGCTTCTTCTTTCCAAGCATGTTTGTTAGCACTTCTTGCAGTCCACAGTCTGCACACAGCTCTCATGGTAGGTCACTGTCCCTCTGCAGGTACATCACACAACGGGGGCACAAGCTGGAGGTGGGCGCCCCCCGGCCCCCGGCAACCATAACCAACGCCGTCTCCTGGAGATCGGAGGGGATCAAATACCGGAAGAACGAAGTGTTTATGGATGTTATTGAGTCTGTCAATTTACTGGTAAGAGGAATACACAGAGCAAATGCAGCAGGAGCGTGGGTTGAGACAGGCACAGATATTAAACCGACTCCAAGTCCTCTCCAGAGGGTAGTTTGTGGTGAATGAATCCGATGAGTGCAGCACTGAATCATTTCCCAGGCTCTTCAAGCCATTTCCTGGAATTCATCAGCCTAGGAAATGAGGAAGAACTTCCTAGAAGTACAAGAGCTCCTTCCATAAACACCAACAAACTCCTGTAAACACTGGCATGTACTGTACTGTGTGGCTTAGGCACTGTGACATGTACTGCTTATATTACTATCAGTGTGATCTCAGGACTGCCATTGTGTGTATATATATATATATATATATGCTCTGTGTCCCTCCCTCTCAGGTGAGTGCGAGTGGCAGCGTGCTGCGCAGTGAGATCGTGGGCAGTGTCAAGATGAAGGTGGTCCTGTCAGGAATGCCAGAGCTGCGGCTGGGACTCAATGACAAGCTCCTCTTTCAGAACACAGGCAGTGAGTCTCACACCCAGCAATACCGGGGCGCTCCCAGGGCCTTCACAGGACTGCTATACTGTAAAAAAAGAGAAGGGCCATACCATAGTAAAGAAACAGCAAAGTCTGATAAATCGCAGTGAATCACAGCACGGTGAAGCATTGGGTAGCATTGTCAATCCCAGAGAGGCATGGGAAAGCATATTTCAAAAAAACATTGTAAACTATTGTTATACTACTACTGTGGTATAGTGTTATATTAGGGACAGGGGAGACCATTCCAGGAGGGCAGGGCACACAGGGTGCAGAAATTTGAGGGCTACTACCACGCTATACTCAAGCATGGGCTGGCTTTTAAAGGGCTGCTGGACAGGAATAAAGATCACCAGCTCAGTAAACCTCCGGGCATTCTCTTACCCTGGTGCTGTATCCCTGTACATACACTGTTGACATCAATCCCTGGAGCTGCTTTGAATCCGAGTGGAAAATGTCACAGAGAAGGTGTTTCTTTTGAAGCAGGAGAACGTGTATGCACAGAGCGTTTTAACCGAGCAAGAGGAAGTGGCTGCGGATGCTATGGGGGCAGAGGGGTAATGCACAGACGCTCTGGTCTTGTCTCACAGGGGATAAGGGTAAGGCTGTGGAGCTGGAGGATGTGAAGTTCCACCAGTGTGTGCGGCTGTCCCGCTTCGAGAATGACCGCACCATCTCCTTCATCCCTCCCGATGGAGACTGTGAGCTGATGTCCTATCGACTCAACACACACGTGAGTGCAGGACAGAGCTGCTGGGCCGGGGTCAGTGCCAGCACCTACTTAACCCCTGCCATGCTTTTAGATTATATTACAGATTATACACCAGCACAACCTTTACAGCCAATCAGATCGCTCTGTTACTGTAGGATATGTCACGGTGCACTACAGCTTATGATTTTTGTTGTGTACGAAATCACTACGGCAACTGTGCAGACCACCGCAGAAGGAATCTAAGTAAAAAGCATCTGTTTCTGTAAAGGCGTGTGCTAGCAATGATTTGTTTTAAATGCAGTAAACTTGGCAGGTCTCGTGGTTTATTTGAATTCAGAGCCTTTACATCCTCGTGTACTACACCTAAATACAAATGATCACTCAAGTATATCTAAGAACAAAACCAATTACCTGTGTGCAACGTCTTGCCTGTCACTGACAGTATGAAGAAGATAAAGAAAATGATCCCTCCTGATTTCAGGTGAAACCCCTGATCTGGATTGAATCTGTGATTGAGAAATTTTCCCACAGCCGAGTGGAGATCATGGTCAAGGTAAATATTCCCACAGCCGAATGGAGATCATGGTCAAGGTAAATATTCCCACAGCCGAATGGAGATCATGGTCAAGGTAAATATTCCCACAGCCGAGTGGAGAGCGTGGTCAAGGTAAATATTCCCACAGCCGAATGGAGATCATGGTCAAGGTAAATATTCCCACAGCCGAATGGAGATCATGGTCAAGGTAAAGTTTAATTTGTTCATTTGTATGAACCTGGTGGTTCAGCAGACAGTCATGGAGACTGAAGACCCCGATGTGTGTCCACTTCTCTTGGCTGAGAGAAGGTAGTTTTTCAGTATGTCACAGTGTATAGGTTCCATTACAGTATTATAACAACGAATGTACGTTTAGGAAGATAAACAATATCCACCATTAGCATTATTTGAGAAGATGCCAAGTCATACAGTAATAGAGTACAGTGATGAGACTGTATCATTTATCCATGTTATTAAAGCAGTCTACCCCACTGGACCCTTGCCTGCAGAAACACCCCCTTCCTCCCATAACCCCTTGTACTCCTCAAGGCCAGGGGTCAGTTCAAGCAGAGATCGACGGCAAACAACGTGGAGATCACGGTTCCTGTGCCGAGCGATGCAGACTCTCCGAAATTCAAGGCATGTACCGGCAGCGCCAAATGGGTCCCGGAGAAGAACGCGGTCATCTGGACCATTAAATCATTTCCTGTGAGTACCGACTCCTCCTCTCTCCTCTGCAGCCGTGCCTCGCGGATGTGTTTGATGCACCTGTAAGAAATAACCCTAACCCTTACACTCTGGTGCACTATATGTACAAAGAAGTTGCAGGTAGTTTGAACCCTTTCATGCATGCGACCTCACATAGGGCAGATACAGAAAAACCTCTCTTCCAGTCTTTGTGTCGGGACGTATGGAAGATGTAAATGCATAAGGACCTCATATGAGCCGGATGTCATGTCATGTAAAGGAATGAAAAAAAAAATCAAATCAAATTATATTTATTAGAGAAAGAGACTGAAACCAAACGCAAATTTAAACAAGAAGGAAATGCATTTGCATAGGTCACCATGATATTTCAGTGGTCAGGATTTGGTGCTGTGATTACTCTCTTTGCTTTTTATACAACACAGTGTGCATTTGGCAATTCTTTTTTGCTTGCTTCTTGTCTTTTATTCTTTGGACTGAATCCCTCATATTTTACAATCAGGACTTTAGACCTGCCTGTAAACGCCCATCGCAAAGATCCTGTAAATGTTTTGCATTTATAGCTTGGTATTGTACAGTAGCTTCCATGTGAGTAGCAATGGAAATGAAACTTGGTTTGTCCCTACAGGGGGGTAAGGAGTACCTGATGCGGGCACACTTTGGTCTGCCCAGTGTGGACAGTGAAGAACTGGAGAGGAAGCCACCGATCACGGTCAAATTTGAGATTCCCTACTTCACTGTATCAGGGATTCAGGTCAGGAGGTGATCTCATTATAACTGCATCAGCGTACAGGGATAGGAATAAGACTCCCATTGCAGAGCAGTGTCACCCATTCCAAGTTTTACTACGAGCTTGATAAGCCCCAGTGTGTATAGCTTACAAGCTCAGGGGAATTTTATTAAACTCAGTGAGGCCAGGATTGGATCACACTGCTGTGCAATGGGATAGTATTTATTTCTATTGCTGGTGTTCATTGCCATCTTAATACGAAAACATCAGAATAATTTGAAATGTTTGCAGCAGCACTGTAAAGTTATGGACGTACAAAATCTTTTTTGATATGTTATTTAGCCCCCCTATTTTACAGTGGTAGTGATACAAAGCAAGTAGGGTTAGTATTACTGAGGTCCACACAAATAGTGTGATCCTTGCAGAAATGACCTTAAACCCCACAACACTGCAGGCAACGAGACACACGTGCACACACAGCACTGAGATCCCGACTGCAAACGGGGTTGCCATCTGTGAGATGCAAACAACCGGGACATCCAAACAGAAAGGGGTTGTTGAAAGTTTAAACCCTCTTCAGATATCCTCTATTCATCCTAAAGATACCATTCATAAAATACTACTACTGGAGTACTGACAACCAATTCATATTGTGTGTCTCTGTTGCAGTGATGCAGTGTCGTTATCTAACCCCTGCTCAGTGTACGGGGCTGGCGTTGTAGTGTTGCTGTAGTAATCTACATGCATGTGGAAGCATAAGATTAGATACTGGGATCTGTTAGTGTCCCGCGGAGGCATGTTGAAATATCCATCTCAAAACAGGGGCAGGTGGCAACCCTAGCTGCTGATCCTGATTTTATTTTCTCTTCCTGCTTCCTCAGGTTCGCTACCTGAAGATCATTGAGAAGAGTGGATACCACGCCCTGCCCTGGGTCAGGTACATCACCCAGAGCGGAGGTAAGCAAGCCCGCTGTTAAAAGATTACTAATACACAGGAAATAGGGTGGAATCAGTGCTCCAGCTGTACTCTTAGACAGAACATGATTTACCCAGCGATCTCAAAATTGTACAAGAAACAACTGAGCTGCGCTTAGGAGCCCTTTATTCCATCACCCTCCACAATGATAAAGATGCAAGGGGGTTTTATAGGTTATTACAGTGGTGGCCAACCCTGGTCCTGAAGCCACAATCCTGCAGGCTTTCTGGGTATCTTTAAATCATCAAGGGCTAAAGACATGGAGCATTGTTTAGTGTTGACCAGTGAAGAAAACAATTGGTTCAAAGAAGTAATTGAGAACTCTGGTGGAACGAAAACCAGAAGACCCTGCAGCTCTCTGGGACCAGGGTTGCCCCCCTGGTGTATGATAATGGATTTAGACAAGAGTTCTAAAACACTTGTATTTTCATTTGCAGATTACCAGCTTCGGACAAACTAAACTGTGCACTGAAGATGAGTTTCACACCAGCGCACTTTACTGTGCAGACGAAGACGGCTTATTTTTTATTGAAAATGTTAAGTGGGAGACGATTTGTATTGCAATGCAATGCATGAAACATGAATCACCGTACCATTTATAAATGTTAAACTGTGACAAAGGGGCAGGTCAGATTTACTATCATAGGCTCTTCTCATTTTATGAGGATATTTAGCATATTTTAAAAACATTAAGTATAGTGTAACTATGCGTAGTAACATTGTAAGGATGTGGAAGTACACATGTAAATGCACAGGAATGTAAAGTGTTACTGAAGTATTGTTTACTGAAACACCCCAGCAGTTTAAATGTGTGACCCAGATTGCGTCTTGATTCTACTTAGATGTGTACTTGTTTTATTTCTTTTCACTTTGTATCTCTTATTTGGAGAGGGGGGTGTTTTCATTAAACTTTTTTCGCTCAGACTGCTGTTTAGCTAGTGGATATGCCTCGTTTTGCTTCCTGCCAGGGGACCAGCTGCTGCGTTGCTGCTGTGAGCGCATGTCAGTCTCGGTTCTTCCTCGTAGGTCCTGTCTGATAAGACTCGGCTCATGAGAGAAGTCATACGCTCTACAAAACTAAAGATTACTGAAGCTTTCTGTTTGTATCCAGAGCTTTGAGTTTTAAACAATAAAGACTAGCCAATGTCAACGTTTTTTTTTTCTTTTATATTAATTTAGCAAAACAGACTCAAAACTTAACCCAAATAGAGGAGGCTGTGTGGTCTGGTGATTAAAGAAAAGGGCTTGGGTTCAAATCCCAGCTCAGCCACTGTGTGACAGCTAAGTCACCGAACCTCCTTGTGCTCCGTCTTTCAGGTGAGACGCTGTTGTAAGTGACTCTGCAGCTGATGCATGGTTCACACGGCCTGGTCTCTAAGTTGCCTTGGATAAACACGTCTGCTAAATAAACAAATAATAACATGTGTTTTATACATTTTATATGTATTTAGTTTGTTGAGAATAAAAGGTTTACAAAAACAAATCATCCACTGTGAGTGTGGATCAACGCTGTATTTAAAAGTTAAGAAGTAAATAGAATAAAATGTGATTTTTATGGCATGTATGTTTGCACAGTATAGTTAGTAAATATTATTCACAGCTGTTTCACAGTGTCCACAGTATTTACCTACACCTCCTTTACACACCAAGTTATCTACAAACCACAAGTACACCCTTACAGAAGCATTCCACTCTCTGTCTGGACGGTACTTTTGCAGTTTCATGAGTACAAGCCCAGTCCAGTCTGCTCTCTGGTTTGAGGTGTCGTTCAGAAGGAGTTGTAGCTGACTGCAGGGAGCAAGGCAGACAAGCCAGCAGATTATCTACTGCGTGCCTGTGAATGATCCTTCCTCAGGGGAGGAAGTGAGACACTGGGTTGCCGTGGAGACCGCCTTATGTGTACCATTGGAATGTTTGTGGAGGGATTGTTTTTGTCATTTTCATCCCAGGTGTGTGAGAGAGAGAGCGAGAGAAACCTGCCCCCTATTCAGTTAAGAAAGCAAGGCTATTATTACACATCTGGTACTGTCCAATCACACGTTCAATTCAAAGGGA
This sequence comes from Polyodon spathula, assembly GCF_017654505.1. NCBI lineage: Eukaryota > Metazoa > Chordata > Actinopteri > Acipenseriformes > Polyodontidae > Polyodon > Polyodon spathula. Next base: position 1,099,742 of record NC_054547.1, on the reverse strand, counting down.
AACAAGAAAAAAAAGGGAAGTTATTGTTCCAAGAGGTTTTATGTAGTTAAAAAATAGAATATAAAATTTGTAGTGTAAAGGCTTGTGTATCAACCGTTGATCTGCAATAAGCAGGTTCAGTAGGGTTCATTGGGAGCATGCAGGGTAAAAGAAGGTGCACAGCGCAAGAGGGGGCAGCTGTTTAATCTCACTTGCAAGTCTCCCTCACACATTTCAAACACAGTGTAATAAATACAAATGACTTATTTTCTGTCCTGCAGTATCCTTCGCAGGCTTTGCTTCGAAAAAGGTTTCATAAAGTTCTGAATCTCCAGCCTCTGATCTGTTGGAGGATGCCTTGTAACAGGATCTCTGTGTTGGAATGTTCAGCCGTGCTCTGGGGCGTCCTCTTTCTCGAAGGCCAGGACCTCTTATATTCAATGTTACCCCCCCCTCCTTCTCTTTTAAATGGGGATGACTCATGAGTCTAAACTGGTTTCTCATTATGAATGAGAAAATGATCGTTGCACTGAAATTAGCGAGCCAAAGAAAGTGCACATAAAGAATGTAATCATGCAGGGTTGCAATTGGCACGTTAGAGGGATTTTATCTGTGATCAACAGGCTACTTCATTGCGCTCCTGGTTCGTCCTCCTGCTGTATTGCTTTCACTTCACAACAGCCTTTCAAAAGATTTGATAAGGTTCCAGTTTCACACAGTGCGGAGAGTCTCAGGACATTCGTTGTGTTTTCTAAGATTCTTTTTTAGAATTTTTTTTTTTTTTTTTTTTTTTTTTTTTTTTTTTTTTGGAATTGTTTATTATTGAACTCTTGTCTTTAATGTCTGATATTTCTTTTTGTGCCTGAAATTGCATGACCAAAACCTTTTTTTAAAAGCTTAAGCTGCTGAACTAGGAAGCTGTCAGTAGTTCTTACAGCTGGTAGTTATCCTTTCACTGTATTTTTGACATTGATTTGCATCCATCATTTCCCTGTGCTTCAGATTAGGATCTCACTGGTTTTGTAACACCTGCAGCAAAGGAATTACACTGAGAGTGTTGTACCTACAAAAAGAAAATCAAATCTGTACTGCAGGAATCATGAGGTACCGGTGAAGACGTTGCTGTGCTAATAAGAGGCAATACAATCCTTAATTACTGCCTTATTACAGTTCAAAGGTGCATGGAAACGGAATCCCAGCGCTGAGATCCTAAAGTCAGCCGTGTCCCCTGACTTCCATTCATCTGCCACAAACACTGGACATGCTGCCTGGCACCCGATACTACAATCGAAATCCCAGCAGTGTCCCTGTGCACGGTGGCCCCGAGGCGCTTGTCTCTCTCTCAGCACGTGAGAGCCTCTCGCTTGCTGACAATAGGCTGCACTGAGCCCAAGACAAAGGGCAGGCTGTCTCTCCTCTGCCCTGTCGGCTACCAGTACAGGCTGAGAGAGAGAGAGAGAGATGACGTTTTGCTAAGGCACAATCGCTATTGTGTCTACCCACCATGAGAAAGAACTATTATCCATTGAGGTGATCTCTCTTATAGACAGTATTTCTATGGGACAGTGTTTTACCTATGTTGTTTCGCATGAGTCATCACCCCCTGCCTTGCATTCTGTAATATATAACAGCTTTGTCACAATGGGAAAGATATGAAAAGATTTTAACAAGGTACCGACGCAAGAGAGATTGCTTAACGGGCTCTTCTTGGGAACATACCAGCTAGATGTCTATACAGCTCAGTAAACAACACTGTAAGGCAAAGTTCAAATCTTTACTTGCACCATATCAAAAACACTTGAACACGATAAATATCACATTTGTAATGTACAAGGGGGATTCACATTTTCATCACTTTGCAAAACAGCCATTCTGATCTGCTAAAATGATTGAATCATGCCCTGTTCATTTTATTAGCAGCATTGCAATCTCATCTGCAGTATTGTATTAGACATTATCATTTTTTGCATTACAATTTGAAAGACCCACATTGGGAAATCACGTCCATAGGGATTACCTTGTGTTGATTAATCGATGCTGAACAGCAGTGCAATCAATTCAACTAAACCATGGAGGACCATCACTCTTCAGAGCACTGCAACTGGGGTTTAATATATTTGTGTCTATCATCTCATTTAAATGACACCTGTATTTAGCTTCCCCTAGGAATGGGAATCAGGAAATGGTGATCAACACTCTCCTAGATTTCCTGTATCACGAAGATGGGCCAGCCCCACTTTGAAGGAGGCCTGTGTGGTAAGCATACAGCCTCCACTCTGGGATCTTTTACCAGGACACAATGAATCAAGATCCGTGAACTCTGGCTTTCTGCCTCAAGGATATAAACTGTACAGCATTACTTCCCGGTTCTGTGGTAACATTGGACTCTACAGTGTATTCACCAAGCGGTGACTCACTTGCTTTCATGAATTAACTAGTGTTACATTAAACAGTCATATACAAACATATGAGAACAACTCAAGATTGGTCGTTTATCCTTTATATAGCTACCTGCAAGAAGGGTGTGAGAATTTATACTTCGACTCAGTAACCAGTGATATAGAAACAATAGCCACTTGTGTATGAAAATGTTAGACCACTTTGAGCTTTAATTAGGCGTCTTATACAACTTCTAAAAATTCTCCAGCATTTTACCATTTGTGGATACATGTTCCTTTCCTCTGACTATTTTAAATTTATTACATGTGTGGTCTATTAAAGTTATCAATTAAATTGGACAATCACTAATTTGACAATTTGCAGTTCCAGTGGTTTGGTTTCACATGCACAACAAATCAAAACTACAGAAGCAATGGGGTGTTCTCATACATCTGCACACTGCTGTATAAATGAAACTGTCTTGCCCGGTTTGAGACCCTCTTTGGGAGGGAGAAGTGTTAAGAATTGAAGGGAGAAGTGTCCTTGGTGGCTGACAAACTATAACTCCAATATATTATTTATTAAAAGTGCCTCAAGAAATTTCTGAAACTCTCTATTTCTGATTATTGCACTTTTCATAAACATCATTGACAAAATGCATGCCTCTGTAACAAGTACAAAAATCATGATGTGCAAGACCCAGGGCAGACTGTTGCTTGGTTTTGAACTATGTCAAATATTTCATCACAACAATAGTTTGTGTGCGAGAGATAGAGAGAGATATTGCTGTGTTAATAGACAGACGGACATGTACACAGGTACTGTGTGCTCTACAGTACTCTTGTCTTACAAGTACATTTCCAAAACAGTTTATCTAATAATACAATTCAATCTCAACCATACATAAATAGTATTGTAAAGTGAACAAATAATTTCACATCTTCGTCTCACTGCACTCTTAGGGATAACAGAGACCTCTTCGTAGAAAACTCTGTTACAGTTGACTTTTATATCAAGTACACAAGTCCCTTTGCAGTTACGACTTCAGCACACTCCAGACCTTCTCAAGATGGCCATCGGCAAAGCCACATATCTCACGGAGCAGAACCGCGGCAGGAACGTGGAAATCAGACACACAAACGATGTCATCATCACTGCTAGGAACAATGGAGTCACCACATCCTTTACAAGGACCTCTGCTACAGCAGACTTTTAGAAGAGTTAAATCAAGTTGGCCATGCTGGAGGTGGTCTCCCTCGCGCTCTCTGCCATCCTTCCAGAGACGGTGAAGATGCCAAGGCCGGCGTTCAAGAATCTCTGCCCTCCGCCCGCGGGGTTCCGAAGCCTGGTGACGACAACGTAGGCAAACAGAGAGAACACAGTCACCGCCCCTGCAGCTGCCAGCACAGCCCCAGAAATGAACATCTCGTTGAGGACGGAGCCTGGCTTGGGCAGCCCGCTGGAGTCGGACAGGATGAGCAGGACCGCCCCGCAGAGCAGCAGGACCAGCCCGGTGGCCAGGATGACGAGGTGGTCGGAGACGCCGCCGCTCCGGAGCATCTCGATGCGCTGCCGGCTGCGCACGCAGTTCATGTCCTGGATGGCAGAGCTCAGCAGCTGCTTGAGGAGCACAGCCAAGGCCAGGAGGCACAGCGCCATGCCCACGCCCAGCCGCCACTCACTGGACAGGCTGCTACTGGTGGAGAGCAGCCCCACCCCGCCCAGCCCACAGCCCAGGATCAGGAGTACCGAGGCGCAGTAGCACAGGATCGATTTCTTGGGATCCTGGAACCACCACAGCTCCACCTGCTCCTCCAGGATGTTCCTCTGGATTTGCTGTGGGTCCACCGGGGTCCGTGGTGGAGAGAGATCAGCCAGTTCAGACATCTTACAATGACGACACAGTCCTGGGAAAAACAAAATATACCAATTTATAAAAAAGACGTGTTTCCAACACGCTTTCATATTAACAAATGTATGTAAAAAAAAAAAAGTAAAATTTAAAATTTAAAAATATGACAATATTTTTTAAAGCTGGCAAGAAGAACCTGAAAGGTGTGTCGAATAGTTTTGAAACATTTGAAACCATTTCATTTTGCTTTTAGTGCAAATTGTACTTGGGTGTACAGATCCTGAAAATTGCATCTCTTAATGCATTTAACCCTCCCATGGACCCCAATGTAGCAGAGAGAAATACACAGGAATGACACAAAACAATCTCCTGCACTGGACTATTCTGGATCTGTACTGTCAGTCAATTCTCCTACCTTTCCATTAAGACAAAGAAGAGACTGTTTTTGGTAAGAAACACATTGCTTTTGGTCTACCTTCCAAGTGTTTCTTTGTTAACCATGCAAGGAGCTGAGCATCTAGAAGGGCTGCTTTCCGCTGTTGCAAGGACCTTTTAATCTTGTCAGGTATGGAGCAGCTCATATGAATTCCCATCAGCAACCCACAAAATCAAACAGCTGTACAGAGCAACCCTGCTGAGAAGGCTTGTGATTTGAAAGAGCAAAGTCTCTTATTAGAAGCATAAATTGCTGAGGGAGGCACGAACTGAATAGGCTGGTAACACTTTAAAATAATGGCTGCAAAATCCATAATGAATTCTAACCGAATATCAAAGGAACAACACCTGAAGATCTGATGCACTTCCTCAGAGTTGTTCACATGTATAAGGCATGCATTCCAGCATGCACACTGTGATTCTTCAGCAGGGGCGTGTGCACACTGTGATTCTTCAGCAGGGGCATGCTCACACTGTGATTCTTCAGCAGGGGCGTGTGCACACTGTGATTCTTCAGCAGGGGCGTGTGCACACTGTGATTCCTCAGCAGGGGTGTGTGCACACTGTGATTCCTCAGCAGGGGTGTGTGCACACTGTGATTCAGCAGGGGTGTGTGCACACTGTGATTCTTCAGCAGGGGTGTGTGCACACTGTGATTCTTCAGCAGGGGTGTGTGCACACTGTGATTCCTCAGCAGGGGCGTGTGCACACTGTGATTCTTCAGCAGGGGTGTGTGCACACTGTGATTCTTCAGCAGGGGTGTGTGCACACTGTGATTCTTCAGCAGGGGTGTGTGCACACTGTGATTCCTCAGCAGGGGCGTGTTCACACTGTGATTCTTCAGCAGGGGTGTGTGCACACTGTGATTCTTCAGTACCTCGACAATATTCAAAAACAATCGGTCACAGTTTCCTTGACCACCGAAGAGCAATCCTGTCGTGTTGGATATTTCTTGATCTTGTTTAAATATTAAGATGATTCTGAGATTTGTTTCTACTGCATGTGTCCTCCTAGTCAGGAATGTCAGAATGCCCATGCGTTTTCAAAAACCAAATGGGAACCCGTCTGATTTCCTGTCTGATTCAAAGCCATTCCAAGTGTCTCATTGCCTCGTGTACAGCAGGTCAATAATTGTATTCCAACTATTCCAAAAATAAAAGATCTATCAACATTTCAGATGTCTTTGACTTGAAGTATCAATGTGTCCTTTTCACACTAAACAGTGAAAGTGAAAAGGGGCACTCCTGATTGAGAATCATTCAGGAGTGCAGAAGAAAGATAAAGACTTTATACCTCTGTGTGCCATCGGAAATAAAAATTAAAAAACAAACACCAGCAGACCTGATTAACTCAAACACCCACAGAATCCAGTCCATTCAGCAGGTTCCTCTAAGAGTGCCTTGCTGTTAGTTTCATATCATCTTGCTAAATAATTCAGAAAGGTCTTTAGATCAAAAGGAGACCAGAAAAAATAAGTGGAGATTGCCTTAGGAGGTTCCTGAGTCTCAATAGTGTTTCTCTAAATAAATACACCATCCTCGGGACTCTATAAACTACACTATATATATATATATATATATATATATATATATATATATATATATATATAATAGAAAAAAAAAAAAAAAAAAAAAAAAAAAAAAAAAAAACTCAGGTCGCCCTTTAATATAATGGTATTTATTAAAAGGACAACTGTTGTTTTTTTTTTTTTTTAATCAGGACTACATTAATAAAATTACAGCACGTTCCATGTTTTTCTATTTCCCAGCTATATCGAACCATGAATAGGACTAAACTCCAGAATGCTGACCCCCTGAATCCTCAACTGATTATCTTTTCTCTCCCTCCTCTTCTTCTTTTCAGCTCTCTCCTGTTTTCTTTTTTTCTTCCTTCACACAGGCAGAGTTTGGATCCCCTGGCAGGCATCCTTGCTTGGCTTGTCTCTGCCAAATGCCATTGGAGATGCCTCTGAGATTCCTTGTAATATGAGGTTGTGGAATGAGAAGAGAGAAGAAGAAGGGGAGAGGGGGGTCCTGTGTCAACTTCGGTGGGTTTATTCAGCACATGTCCCACACAGACGGGGCCGGCTCCTGACACAGACTGCTCACTCTCTTCACCGCTCCCTCACCACTCGAAGGAGACAATGGGAGAAATCACTGCCTCGCCTTGGCAGAATTTAACCCTTCATGAATCTCTTTGGGGCACCAGACTTTCCTGAAAGACAGACGAAGAACGATATCAGAATATGTGATGCACTGCGCCCATTTCCTTGAGAAGCTGAGGCGTGGTCACGTACATCTGTATCTATAGAGAAGATGCTCTCTTGTCTCAGTCACGGCAGCAGTCTTTTTATTTAGATTTCCTCTTCTTTTCTGCTTTTGTATTTGATTCCCATATTTGTGCAGTTAAAGTCCCGTCGTCTGAGCGGCAGCCTTCTTTAATTAAACAATGCTCAAAATAAAAGTAAACCTCTTCGGTGTTCTTTCAGTTTCTCAGGTGAAATGCACTGTGTGTAAAAGTTCTCCAGGGAACAAGTCCACTTTACGTGATTGTATTTACTTTTGGGATTTCTCTTTCCTGATTAAACAACAATGCTGCAAACAGTTACACAGCAAACGACCCACAATATTTTAAAAGTTACTTTACAATTGTTTAAATGCACTGTGAAAACGAAGTTTAACTGCAGCGCTTAGTTATTTCTGTGTTATTTATTTAAAAAGCCTTGTTTTCCTGGGGAGATGTGTTCTCTCATTTCCAGTGTGGCTGTTCCCTGTTGTTCTCCACATTCACGTGTGACAGAGAAACTGCAAGGTTACATGATATGCAACTCCCATCCCTTTCCTGGTTCACACAGATTCAATCCCAGGAACTTGCCGAATTAGTCCACAGCTCTCACTGGCAGACCAAACAACTTCCCGCTGAGAGTCAGAGCTGGAAATGTTTCATTTAGAGATGTATATCTATATCAATAGACTGTATATCTTTGTAATACAGTATGCAGGTGTGCGGGTGTGCATGTGTGCACGTGTACAGGTGTGCATGCTCGCATGTGTGTTCCAGGGTCATGCCGCTATCTGTTTTTGGTGCAGCAGCCCCTCACACCCTGGGAGCAAACCTGTCACGAGGGCCACCCTTGATTCTGGTGGATGAAAGCGGTCATCTATAAACAGCTGGTCTGATGCAACAGGTTTGTCTGAAACCAAATGTCTGAATCTGTTCACAAATCAACTGGACTTTAAGGACAGCTGGTTTCCAACTGCAGTTGGTCTTTAAAAGACAGCTTGTTCTGTGCCGACCGAAAAGAAAATTATTTTAATCTACTGGTATCACTTTCACATAACAGTGTCCCTTACTAGTAGACAGTAAGACAGTCCATGCCTAAAGCATATTTTAATATGGTGTACACATCACTGTCTAATAGCTGGTGTTACGCTGCTCTTGTGCGCCTTAAAGGGTACTGCTCAGGAGAAGGCAGTGCTGTAGATAGGGAGAGGCAGAACCCGCTGCTCCATTACTGCTCAGTCCCAGTCCTGCAGTCTGTGAGGTACTGCAATGTGCTGTAGCTTACAGGAACTGATACTGTAGCAGGACTCATTCCAGGATCCGCTTTTCCTTGTTTCTCTTTGTTTTAGTGAAGAGACTATTTAAATGTGGCTTTCAGCAGTGCAGTTTGTGTTGTGATCATTCTTATTTTAATACACCACTTTTAAATGTACTACAAATTCATAAACAATCAAACAAAAAAAATGATACAAGTTCCTTTCCAGCATAAGTTTGAAAACAGTCAGTGTGTTACAGTATATAATGAAACAGCAAATAATATCGCTCGATCTACCTATCTATAGCAAGAATATGTGTCGCCGCGTCAGATAAGAATCTTCTCCAATATCGCCCTAGTCCTTATATCAGATCCAAGGAAAAATTAAAGACTTCAGTCACTTTCTAAGAAGCATTAAGAGATCACAGTAAATATTGAGACTGATCTGTTTTGCAGATAACCACAGTGTGATATATATATATATATATATATATATATATATATATATATATATATATATATATATATATATATATTTATCTGTGGGTTTCTTATAAAAGATTAATCCTTTAAAAAAGTCTTATATTTTTAAACACTGACGAATCTGAGCTGGTAACATGAGGAACTATATGTATTACTAGCATTCTAGTACTTACAACCACAGCGAGTATTCAGCAAGTATGTCACCAGTATAAACTACAGCAGCAGCAGCAGCTCCAGCCTTGATCTTGTTTTGCAAATGAAACCTCCACTTTAAACATGGACGATGCAGGAACAGGTGCCCAAGAAAGGAACAAGCAACATCTTACCTTCGCCATTCAAACAGGTGTGTGTCCTGTTACGGGCTCACTCGCCCCTCCTGATCTGCGTTTTCTCGGGCGATTGTCTCTTCTCTGCTTCCCGAGATTGATGTGTAGTACGGTGGTCCTGTTATTGTGTGCCTCTGAGTCGGTTTCCAGATATCTTAAATGTTTTAGAAGCGGATGGAAACGGTGCTACTAAAGTGAAGAGCGAATGCTCCGGCGAGGCGCGCTGTTGTGCAGGTGAGCTGAAGTGAGTCTGTGTCTGTATTGCTCTCGATCGGGGGGGGAGCATAGTTCAGTGCAAAGCGATCTGTTTCGTTTGCTTTGAATGACCCTTCACCACGAACCAGACTAAACCTGTTTATAAATAATCAGGAAGAGAGCCATTAAGAGTGTAGCACTTGTCATCGTGTGTTACATGCTGCCTTACATTAAACCAACCATTATTAACCCCCCATAGCAAAAGCACGGCAAAGTGTAGGATGGTGAAGCACAGAGGTGCAGTAACGTATATTGGAAAATGAAACCTGGCATAGAATAACCAAGAGGAAAGCATGGGAAAACTGCACAGCTAACATGAACATTGCCGTGTTTATTTTTAAGGGAAGTTCCTGTAATGCAAGTCTGTTTTTGTACCAGCTGAAGGACACTGACGTTGTTCGTTGCGTCATTGAAATTCTGCACACACTGTATATGCTATTTATATAGCTGTTCCGATGGTTTTATGCGGTATTCACTTTTAACATTTAATATGTTGTGGTTGCATGTCTTACTCTTTTGATAAACGAATAGCTGAAATACCTGTGTGAGCCTGCCTTCATTTCCACGCAACGCTGCAGCATTACACAGCTCCTGCAGCTCAGATTGCAAACAGCAGGCACACTGCCTCTCATTACTGACTACTTCAAACAGTATAATTGCATGGTATGAACGCTAACGATTTATCTTGGGAAGTTCACCGCAATTCGTTTTTCACTGGGTTCGATACCGCTTGGTCCAATGCAAAGTGATTGTAGGTAATGAGCAGTTTACTGACTGGATACCTTTTAAAATCATCTGTGAACACAGTTTCTATACAGACACCGTCATTGCAAACAACCCAGGTCCAGCCAACGTTACTTCCATTTATCAAACTTCATTAACACCCAGAGCATAGGCAGCGACCCCCTCTCCCCCTTCCATTCCTCGGGAGCGTCAGCTTCTCCGTGCCAATTTCCTGTTCTTAGTTTAAATATCAGTAAGCCGTACGTGAGAATAGAACTATAATGTTTCCTCATGCTTGTAAACAAGTCATTAACCCATGCCCTGGCATTCGCATGAGTCTAACAGCGAACCCTGCTGAAATCAACAGCTTTGCTGACCTGTGGCCCACTCAGCTTCCACATTTTCGTTCGCATTTCGCCCTGAATAAGGGTAATAGTTTCCTGCTGTTTACCGGCATGCAGTACCTGCTGTGGCGAGTGGGCACTACTGGCCCCCTCTAGTGGTGAAACCGAGACATCGCAGACGGAGAGACTTAGATCTGCTAATTAAACTTAATCCGCACATGTCACTGTCATACTTTTAGCAGATTTAAAATCTAATGAAAAACATGCTAGGGCCTCTTAAATCAAAATTATTGGTTTTAATTCAGGTCTGATTGATTTTAACTTCAACATGTTCTTGTGTTTTCTGCCTGTTGTTAATTCTAGTTGCTTATAAGTTTTGACCAAATGACTACAAAACTGCACACAGTAATTCGTTCAACTGCCTAAAAGCTGTAGTGATTTGGTAAAATGCTTAGTTTAACATGACTGTAGCACACAGCATGACTGGAAGATACACACTCTTCAGATCTACATTATTATCACCATCACCTTAATTAACATGGCCAAAAAAACAAACCAAATCTCTTGTAAATCATAAAAAAAGACAACAGCAGCAAATCTAAAGAATATATATTTTTCAGCAGTCCTTGTGAGTACAGGGGGTGTGTTCACCTGTTTCTTTTGAGTACAGGGGGTGTGTTCACCTGTTGCTTGTGAGTACAGGGGGTGTGTTTATCTGTTGCTTGTGAGTACAGGGGGTGTGTTTATCTGTTGCTTGTGAGTACAGGGGGTGTGTTTACCTGTTGCTTGTGAGTACAGGGGGTGTGTTTACCTGTTGCTTGTGAGTACAGGGGGTGTGTTTATCTGTTGCTTGTGAGTACAGGGGGTGTGTTTATCTGTTGCTTGTGAGTGCAGGGGGTGTGTTTACCTGTTGCTTGTGAGTACAGGGGGTATGTTTACCTGTTTCTTTTGAGTACAGGGGGTGTGTTCACCTGTTTCTTTTGAGTACAGGGGGTGTGTTCACCTGTTGCATGTCAGTACAGGGGGTGTGTTTATCTGTTGCTTGTGAGTACAGGGGGTGTGTTTACCTGTTGCTTGTGAGTACAGGGGGTGTGTTTATCTGTTGCTTGTGAGTACAGGGGGTGTGTTTATATGTTGCTTGTGAGTACAGGGGGTGTGTTTATCTGTTGCTTGTGAGTACAGGGGGTGTGTTTATCTGCATGTTGTGTTGTTGATCTCAGCTGCTCAGGCTGTGAGTGCAGGGAGTTTGCCTCCAGACAGGGGCCGCATGGTGTAGCTCTGCTCCTGGGTGTGGGTCTGATCTCGGAGATGCTGGATCTGCAGCCGCTGCAGCTCAATGATCCTCTCCGCCTCCTCCTCGAAGTTCAGCCTGGTCTCTGTGTGGCTGCGATCACCAGTAGAGCGCACTGCACACAGAAAGGAAACGATTATCGATTCACAGATACCAGGATACTGAGTGAGCAAGCAGCCTGAGTGAGGAAAAATGGGAACAGCAATCTCCACCCCGAGCCTTGCTTTAAATCATTTGTTGCTTCCATAATTTGCGTCTGTGCTGTATGTATATATATATATATATTTGGATATACGACACTCAGATACACGTCAGTCGTTATATATAACAAATTATATAGTTCCCTTGCATGCCAAATCACTCTGTTTTTATTGTGCAGTTACACAGCGCTTCCTCCAGTTTCACATGACGAAAATGCAGCAAAAACAAAGCGAACGAGACAAGCTATGGTAATATTAAACAGTTAATCACTAAACAGTTTTAGATACTGTGATGTATTTTTAATCTGTGATCTTTAGTTGCTTTTGTGCATTTTCAGTTGCAAGTGAACTGTGACATTAGGGCCTTATCCAGCACTATATTCTGCAATTCTGAATACTGGCTTTGCATACTGTTTTAATTCTGGAAAGGGTGCTGTTGTTTTTTTTTTATATATATATATATCTTTTGTGAAATTCCATTACCTTTTACGTTTTAAACAGTTGTGTAGATGGGTAACATTTTGATTTCATTTTGCTGTTGGGTTGTTAATGAAGAATTAATGAGAAAACATCCTCTACAATACCTACCTGAAGAAGAGACCTCTGAGGTCTTGAAAGCTTGAGATTTTTTTTATCACAATTAATAAAAAAAATTTGAATTAGGACTGGCCAGCTGCAGCTATCCTTAGTTTCTGAGGTCTGGCATGGTCTGAATCTCTGAGTTTCTGAGGTCTGGCATGGTCTGAATCTCTGAGTTTCTGAGGTCTGGCATGGTCTGAATTTTCAGTGCTGTAGCTCCAGTGTGAAACATGTCATCGCACTATGTACCAGCTGCATTGTAAATCATACATACTGCAGCTTCTTGTTATACAGCACTCCACTGCACACTTGTTTTAAGTGCTGCTCATTATACAGGAGAGCTGCTCATAATTGTGAGGCATGATTACAGCGCAATGCGTACCTCTGGGTTCTGTGGAGCTCTGCTTCCCTTTCTTTCTGTTGAGTCGGGTTTCTACCTCGAGATCGTGAAGGTGTGTTCGAGTCACCTTCAGCTCCCGCCTCAGCTCATTGATTTCTCTAATTAGTGTGACGTTTTCCTGGTTAACAGAAAATAACAAATCCATCGTTCACAAGGGATTACCACACAGAATAGTTTTGTTTGATTTGTATGAAAGATTTGCATTCTTAAATCCATAAACAACCACAAACCGTGACATCCATATCATCTGCAAACATGAGGTCCCCATGCCTGGCAGGTAGCCTACTAGATGTTCAGGGTAGTGTAACTTGGGCATTGCAAAGACATATCTGGAACTCTGTTCTCACCTGCATGATTCTGATGTTGTCAGCCCTGTGAATCTCTGAGTCCTTGGTCAGTTTTTTCTGCAGTGAGGCGACGGTTCCCTCCAGGTGCTCTCTCTGGCGTGCATACTCTTTCTGGATATCCGCATCGACTCCCACAATCTCCACCTGAAACACCAAGACAGCGGCGTCAGCTCCACACAAAACCCGGACAGGTTAGAGTCTAGCATGGGGAGCCTACATTTGTGTCTTTTTTAACTTTTTCAAGAACTCCCCACAGCTTCTCCACCTTCTACCATGTGGTGCACCAACCCTTCTATCAATCCCACAATTTCAGGAGCTGTGTAATACGAGATACCATATGAATGTCGCTAACAAATTGCATTTTATATTAATATATATATAATAGGAAAGTGTGATGCATTTATTGTGGGCCCTTCAATTACAGATAATGCTTTATATGATTATTTCATTATATTTATGGCACTTCAGAAATACTGAATTGCACATCCTCCAACACCCTACGGTATTTCCCTTGTTTTCTGCAGAGGTGTTTAAGAGTAAACGAGGTGCTCTCACCACGTCTGACTGCTGGACGTATCTTTCGTAGAGATCTCGGATGCAGTCCTTCAGTTTCTTGGGCTCCTGAATGAACCCCACACAGGTGTGCAGATCTGTCTTGAACCTCTTCACTAGCGCCTCCCCGTTTCGCACCTGTTGAGACAGATCAACAGAGAAAATGACTAGCGTTACATGCTTACTCCTCGATGGATTACATTTACACTTATTCATTTGCTCCACTCGAGCAGATGTGCTTGCTAACAGAGAAGCCTTGTACTGAAAGAAGGATCCTTTGAACAAGTCTTCAAAGTGGCCTCGTCCCCAATACTCAGTAATGGAGTGAAAATAGGTCAACCCCCTTTTGATGCCTTTAGATGTTTGAAGTGTGTCCCTGTCTCTAAGATGCAAAGAGGAAAGGGACACACAGTACTTATACAGCAAAAGTAACGCTGAAGACATGGCTCCAGGTTCAGTTTAGGGGCAGTTTAAGACTGTTCATTTTGTTTAACTCTCATTGCAATGGTTCCTGGTACCTGTAGTCCTGCATCTCGTAATGAAAAGCCAGGTAAAAGGGGCCTGAGTGCATCAGTGAAGCCCTCACCCTGGACATCTTGTGCATCTCTGAGTCTGTGCTTACCCTGCACATGTTCTTGTGCATCTCTGAGTCTGTGCTTACCCTGCACATGTTCTTGTGCATCTCCGAGTCTGTGCTTACCCTGGACATGTTCTTGTGCATCTCTGAGTCTGTGCTTACCCTGCACATGTTCTTGTGCATCTCCGAGTCTGTGCTTACCCTGCACATGTTCTTGTGCATCTCCGTGTCTGTGCTTACCCTGCACATGTTCTTGTGCATCTCTGTGTCTGTGCTTACCCTGCACATGTTCTTGTGCATTTCCGAGTCTGTGCTTACCCTGGACATGTTCTTGTGCATCTCCGAGTCTGTGCTTACCCTGGACATGTTCTTGTGCATTTCCGAGTCTGTGCTTACCCTGGACATGTTCTTGTGCATCTCCGTGTCTGTGGCTTTCAGCTTCTGCTTCAGTTCGGTGACATTCAGCTCCAGCTGTGTGTTTAGTTTGAGGAAACGCTCTAATTCCGCCTCCATCTGTCAAAACAGAACATCTTATAGTATTATGATTATTATTAGTAGTAGTAGTAAGGACGAGGATCATTATTATTATGAATACTAGTAGTAGTAGTAGTTTTCGATATTATTTATCTATTTATTTGATTGATTTACTTACAATAAGATTATGCTATTATCTCCATGCAATATAAGGTTGCTACTTGCTTCAGGCTGCATATTACAGAGTATGCACAATGCAGAAAGAGTCTGATGCAACACTAACTGCAACACTACACAGCGACACCTCTTTACCTCCTGGATCTGTTCTTTCATTTCTTTAATGTCATTCTCCCTGGGTTCAATCTGCTTCTTCAGTTCTTTGATTTTATAATCCAGCACAAACTTGAACTTCTCCAGCTCTTGGTTTTTCTTCTTCAGGTCATATATGCGTTTCTCCTGCAATCAGAAACAATGGAGGCATTCATTCCACACCACTGTTTAATAACCATTCACAAACCTACAATGGAAGAATATGGCTGGGATACATATTAATGAAGGAGATCAATAACACATTCATTACATTCAGCTACATCACACTAGCATTTAGTACTGGGAGAGTATTTTCCTTTCCAGTATTATCAACAAAGATTTTTTTTTGTTTTGAGCACGAAAAAGTTTCCTAAAGTGTAAAGAAAAACATCCTGTTCATTTCCTGCCGATGTTTAACTAAGGAAACACCTTTGGGATGAAGCATCCTATTCCCACAGATTTCCCCAGGGCTGATCTTTTCATAGACACCAGCTGTGTGATATTTAGCTATAATCACAATACCAACTGAGACTAAACTAATATCCTACATTTAAATAAAGTTCCACTTCAATAACTCGTGTGGGGAATTTCTAATTGTTGCACCAGTGTTCTTTGCCAGGCTATCGCTTTGATCTTACTGTGTTTAATCGCTTGCCAAGCTTTTACCATGATCTACTTTTAAAAGATGCATGATCAACACGCACTGAAACACACACACACATTGCTGCTGTTCACTTCATTCACAATTTGTTTTTTAAACATGGTGCTTGTGCATTATTTAGGTAGTGTGAACAGGGCAAGTGAATTCTCTTCTTGGGATGGTGATTCTGTGTGAGCGAGTTGCTATAAAGCAACCATTAGCATTGTTCAGGCTCTTGCCATGGCCCCCACCTTGTCCTGGATCGTTTCGTCTCGCTCCTGGATCTCTTTCTTCAGCCCCATGATGTCTTTCTCCAGGGACTTGATGACTGACTGCAGTTTATTATGCTCTGCCTTCATCCTCTCGATTTCTGACATCCGTTCATCAATCTCTCTCTGCAAGCTGCTGAACTGAGGAGACCAGAAGAACAAAAACAAAGGAAAAAACATACACACGTAAGCCACATTACATGAAAACACTGTGATGTTTACAAACAGTCTTCTTAAATAGTTTTGTATGTTTATATATATATATATATTCCAGACAAACCCTTTCCTCTTGAATTTTCTTTCACTCGTCTAAAGGAGAAATACAAAGACTTGCTGGTCAGGGTTTGACACAGCAGTCTGTTTTGATTGTCGGACTCTCTGGGGTTGTTTGCTTGAGAAACGCTCAAGTGTTCTCTTACTACTGAGTGCTATACAAGCGTTACCTTTTTCCTCATGAGGCCCGTCTCCCCCTTCAGTCGGAGGATGGTCTCTTTCTCGTCTCTCAGCTGCCGCTCATACTTAATCCTAATGTCCTGGATCTCGCGGTCCCCGTCCTCTTCCATCTGCTTCTTGGACTCATCAAACTCTCGAACCTGCTGCCGGGACTCATCCTGACACTGCGGGACAGAAAACAGCGGTTTCATCATCACACTTTCCTTTTTAGACCAGGCACTGACTTCTACATAGGTGTGGAATAACAGTTTTATCCATTCCTGGTTTTACAGGGAGTTTAATGAGACACACCTGAGCATGTTACCCACCGAGGCTAACCAAAGTCCTATTACAACCTGGAATGGGTGAAACTGCTATGCAATAGGGGTCTTATTTCCATGCCTGTAAGTTATTATGCACAGCTGACCCTATATCTTAAAGTATACTGTCTTCTTGTGAGCACAGCGTCATTTAAAAAGTTCTGTCGTCCAAAACGCAAGAAGATCTGCAGTCATAATGCAAGCCCACAGCCACAGCCTTATTCTAAGGGTGTCTCTAAATTGACCTGTGCACTCCCTGCACAGTAACCCAGTGTTGAGTGTTCACTGAGACCTGCTTTATTGGTGGGTCCTGGCACGACCACACACACACTAGTTGAATCTGGTTGAAACTCGCTGTTGTGTAAGACCCCTACCTGGTCTATCAGGACCAGTTTATCCTGCAGCTTGGCCTCGTAATACTCGGTCAGCTCCTCCAGCGCCAGGGTCCTGCTCTCCTCCATCTCGTGGAGCTGCTTCTCATACTCCTCCTGCATTCGCTGGGACTTCATCTGCAGCTCCTGGTACTTCTCATACTCCAGCATCAGCTTCTGGTTGTTGGCAGCTTCTACAAGAGAACAATGTCAGGACAAAGATTAGACTCTACAGGCCAAAAAGGAAGGAAAAAAAAAACTCTTCCTGTGCATAAGTTTAGCACGGTAATTTGGCACAGTCATTTTGCAGTTTCTATGCTTTACCGTACCCCTCTGAACACTACAATGCTTGCCTATGCCTTAACATGCTTTATCACACTTTGCTATGCTTTAAATATGACAAACTTATATAATGGCTTCATATAGTAATCAGCCTTTCTGATCTGATGCTTTGCCTATCATGACTGCTTAATCTAGATGAATTTTTCCAGCTTCACTGCACCACTGGTCTGAACTGCTCTAGATGCCCAGCGGCCGTACCCAGGTCCTGCTGCTCCTTGGAGTGTCTCTCCACTACGTCGGCTATCTCCTTTTCATGATTCAGCTCCTGCTTGTCCTTCTCCGTTTTGAGAACCTTTACAAAGAAGAAAACAGGACACTTTACAGTACAGTAACTGGCTTACGAGCTCAGTTTAAAGATTGATTGTTTAATGCTTGATGATTGAGTATGTTTAAGGATCTTTTATGTTTTACAGTCCCTGGTTCACAGCTTTTTTAAAACACAGCCCGTCTGACTGCTTACCTGGTTCTTGGTTTTCAGCGACTCCATTTCTTGGATGAATTTCTCCGTCAGCTCTTTGATTTTCTCGTTGTAGTTCATGTCCTTTAGTCTGAGCTGGTACTCATTCTCCATTTTCAGCTCTTCAGCCCTGGTCTTCAGTTCTGTCATGACCTGGTTCTGCAGAGGGTGCAAACAAAGGAAACTTTAACACAGGGGCAGCACCGAGCAGTCGACAAGTCAACCTCAGAAACTGGCAGTCCACTAATGTCTGTGTGTGTGTTTAAAGTCTACACGAATAGCGAACTAGAAAAGTTGATACTTTAATTGTATTCAGCTGTCAGAATGAAAAAAAGTAACTGTCAAGTGCGCGGTTCCAGGAGGATGTAAGCGCAATCTGTTACATAATAATTACTTTTTTAGAACATTAATAAATATTTGTATAACTTAAAAGCTTAAAAGACATTTGCAAAACAGTATGTACACAAATTGAGCACCAGACATTATCAAATACATAATGTACTAATATATATTTTAAAGTAGTCAACTATTCGACTCTACTGTTTGTCAAAGAAGTCATTCTACCCCTAAGTTAACACACAGATATTTAGAGAGTGACAGATAGAAAGGCAGACCGGAAGACCGGAGGACAGCCCGGCAGTCAGACAGACAGACAGACAGTATAATCAACCCTGGTACCTTTTCCTCGAGGTCTGACTTGGTGATGAGAATCTCCTCCGCATAGACGACCTCCTTCTCTCGTTTCAAGCCCCGCCCTTCCTTATCGATTATCCTCCAGATATACAGGCATCCATGCTCGCATACAGTGAGCAGGAACTGGTCATCGTGTGTGATGGCCATCTGAAGAGGGAATAATAACAATAAGCTGTTTCACCCACTGTCTTTCTGCATTGAACAGCTGTTGTCTTTATTGCAGGTTGACTTACTGATGTAGGGGGCGCTTCCAGTAGATTCATGGCAAAGCCAGGGGATATGCATCCCCACAGGGGATGAAACTCTCCACTAATGACATTTTTTTTTCCATTATACACAACGGCCTGGTTGGAAACGCACCTTCGTAACAGGTGCAGCATGGCCCTGATACTCATTCCACTCTTTCTGTATTGGCAGCGGGTATTTCATAGCTCGGATGGTTCCTGTGGCTGTGCCAGTGAAAATCATCCTTCCCGAGTGGGACATCACTACAGTGGTGTACGCAACATCATCAGAGTGAACTTCACGCAGGATCTGAGACAGCAAGGAAGGAAGACGAGGTTTCATTTGTGTGAGTCATCAAACACCTTTTTGTCTTAATGGCACTAAGAAAGGAGAAGGACCCCCCCCCCCAATGAAATGAGCAAAACAACATTTTCTATTAACCTTGTTTATCAGGAAGTTAAAAGTCGCAATATTGTGAACCACAGGCTGTTTCGCAGGCTATGAAACTTTGTGCATTAGGGAAATGCATGGCAAACAACTACAGAACATCACAGAGTACACAGTCAAAGGATAACTGTGGCAAAGTGCCCGCCCCTGGGCTATTTATTTGTGTTGTATTACGTGTAGTGTGTTAATGTTGGTGTATAATCATTGGAACACGGGATATAAATGGGTCTGTGTAACATGAGTGGGTTTAAAATGTATATTTGTATTTAGGTACAAGGATTGCACAGCACTTTACGTGCAGGTAAAATGTAATAATATGCGAGCACGGGGAATTGCACTTTATTAATTCACATGCAGTTGTACCGAGACTCCAACTGAATGATTGATTAGCAATCGAGTCTCTGTACTTGACTGTTTAGTGTTCGTGCCCTGTTTTTTAGTGTCTGTTCATTTTGTTTGTCTATTTATTTTGGCTCAAGTGCCGTGTTCTGTTTTGTTCAGCATCTTTATTTTCTGTTTGTTCATTTATTAAATGCTGAGTGCAAGCAAGCGCTCAGCTTTACCAAAACTCCACGTCTCTGTCCTGTGTGTCATTGTTCCGGGTCTGACGTCACCACTCAGCCAGCCTTGTGACAATAACTCAGAAAGATAACATGGCTCAAGTTGAGCGGTTTACCTGGGAGTCAGTAATCTCTTTCAGGGTACAGTCAGAACCAACAGCAAAGAAGGTCTTGGCATCTGGCGAGATGGTGATGCTAGTGTAGCTGCAGGATTTCAGCACGCTCTCCGACTCCCTTTTGCTGGTGATGGTGTTCCATTCGTAGACGGCCCCATCCATCCCACAGGACACCAGCCTGCTGTCATCAGGACTCCACACAATGGAACGCACCTGCGGACCGAGTTCACCTTTCAGGCAAGCAAACAAACCCTTTGGAATCTCTGGATTCTACCAAATAGGTAATATTCACACATCTTTATAGAGATGCTTTTTGAACGTCTAGTCATGTCTCTAATGTCACACATGTGAATCAGTTGGTTACTAGAGATTGTAGACAAGGACCTCCTGATTTGTTCATATAACTACAGTACTATTTCACACTGTCCCTTGCTCTCTGAATGACCTGCTGTTGAAATAGTAACTTTTACTTAAGTTTAAGGTAGATAGACAGTTATGTCAGAAACTATGTAGCACACAGTCATTGATTTTAAGTTAAAGGGTGGCACTAGCTGCCCAGACCTTGCAGAGGGCTCTTACCTTCCCGTTGTGGCCCTTCAGGTTGAGGATGTTTTCAAACGTTGTTGAAGAGTAGATATGGATGATATTTCCGTTCACTGCAGCAAACAGATGCCCCCCATTGCTGAAAGCACACTGAGGACGAAAGCACAAAAGGCTTAAATGCTGAGGCTCCAAGATCGTTTTTCAAACATGAATTACTCCAAGAAGACATTGTACAATTAGTATGTTTTTAAAGGAGAAATTGTTATGATTAATACACAGCTTGGTTGTCCCTACCCAACTCAATTCAATACATGGAAAACAGTTTATAGCAACAACAAGAATAATAATAATTAAGTTAACATGTATTTCATCCCTCTGCTTGTATAAATTTAGAATGCCTTTTATGAAGAGAGTATTTCATTGGCTCTTCTGCATCACTCCATTGTCCTGAATCTGCAATAGAAGAGCACCCAGTCCTACTGGCAGAAGAGGTGTTTGATGTAACGTTACAAACTTTTTTCTCAGCTTTGATTAATCTGCTTGCTCTTCCAAGCATTCTTCACAACTAGGCTTAAATGTTACAAATACTCCCACTTTTACTTTACATCAGTTCGATGTCCACACGTTTCCTCACACGCACACACACACAGTCACTCACACATACTGACCTCCCTGCAGCCCCTCACTGTGAACTCTCTGAATGTCCTGATGTCATCAATCAGCAGGTTCATGAGTCGCAGCTTGTCGGTGAACCCCACGAGTATGAAGAGACCGGACGGGTGGAGGGTGATGCTGTAAGCCTCCTCCTGGAACTCCTTATACAGCTCCAGAGAGCTGGGCAAAACAAAACAGCATATAGACATGTCCAGAAGTGTGCATGTGTATTAGAGCACCCCATTGCTTCTGTAGTTCAACAGTGTGCACATGTATTAGAGCACCCCATTGCTTCTGTAGTTCAGCAGTGTGCGCATGTATTAGGGCACTCCATTGCTTCTGTAGTTCAGCAGTGTGCACATGTATTAGAGCACCCCATTGCTTCTGTAGTTCAGCAGTGTGCACATGTATTAGAGCACCCCATTGCTTCTGTAGTTCAGCAGTGTGCACATGTATTAGAGCACCCCATTGCTTCTGTAGTTCAGCAGTGTGCACATGTATTAGAGCACCCCATTGCTTCTGTAGTTCAGCAGTGTGCACATGTATTAGAGCACCCCATTGCTTCTGTAGTTCAGCAGTGTGCGCATGTATTAGAGCACCCCATTGCTTCTGTAGTTCAGCAGTGTGCACATGTATTAGAGCACCCCATTGCTTCTGTAGTTCAGCAGTGTGCACATGTATTAGAGCACCCCATTGCTTCTGTAGTTCAGCAGTGTGCACATGTATTAGAACACCCCATTGCTTCTGTAGTTCAGCAGTGTGCACATGTATTAGAACACCCCATTGCTTCTGTAGTTCAACAGTGTGCACATATATTAGAACACCCCATTTCTTCTGTAGTTCAGCAGTGTGCACATGTATTAGAACACCCCATTGCTTCTGTAGTTCAACACATAGCCACAAATGGTAAAATGCAGGAGACTTTTTAAAAGCTGTTTAAGATGCCTAACTAAAGCACAAAGTGGTCTAACACATTTTCACACACAAGTGTCTGTTGTTTCTATATCACTGATTGCTGAGCAGAAATTGAAAATCTCGCACCCTGAGGTTTTCATGCAGGTAGGTATATAAAGGATACAAATGACAAATCTTGAGGTGCTGTAATAAATCTGCACACTGCTATATTAATTTATCATTTAATTCATCCAGAAGGTCTTTCGTTTCGGTCTTTGGCACTGAGATATGTTTGTCACGTTTTATTTGGGGATTGTGGGTATAATATATATAATATATATATATTATATATATATATTATATATATATACACACACACACACACACACACACACATATATATATATATATATATATATATATATATATACACATATATATCAAGGTGTCTCTGTGTCTGTACATCTGCCTGTCTGCATGCCACACTTAGCAGCAGTCATGTTGGAAGACATACTTGCTCGTAAATTGAGTCAGCAGATTACTGCACGCTCTTCCTCACCTGGTCTCATAGTTCCAGATGCGAACGGATCGGTCCAGAGAGCAGGTGGCGATCAGCGGTTTGCGGATACAGATGTCCAGGCCAGTGATAATGCCGTAGTGAAAGGAGTAGGACAGGAACTCAAACTTCGCCTGCTCCCCCTTGAACAGTGAACAGCAACACACCACAAACATTAACACCGCCGAGCCTTCACTCTTCATTCAGAGATACACTGTGTGTAAAACACCCCATCCTTGTTACAGCCCGAAATTGCAGGATTGTTTCTCTCCAGGAGCAGGGTAGACCCCCCTGGCACAGCGTACACAATGTCCACACCTACCCTGCTCATCTCCACGGAGGAGAGGGTGATGCTGTAGAGCTGCCCACGGTCTGTACTGCCAACCAGGGTCTCCTCGGAGGGGCTGATACAAAGAGCTGCAAACTGCTGCTGCTCCGCGTGGCTCGGCTTGTGACTGTGCAAGTCCTGGGGAATCTGCGAGAGACGCACAGCCACACTCACTACAGAAAGAGCACAGCCACACAAGCTGATACAGGTTATGCAGATTGTTTACTTAGACTGATGCCAAACAATCATATTCCCATCTGGGAACAACTGCGCACCATACCATATGTACTACACATGCACTGAAATGTGTCAAATATCTTACATTTCTTGTGACACAGAACAAATACAGGTCTTTTCAATGTAAAATCAATGCAGTAACCTATCTGTATGGGTCATCTGCAGATAATATTCACAAATATACAACCTCTTAATGGTTCACATGCGGCATGTACCACCTCCAATTCTTCCAAAATTGTTTGTCCTGTTTGTAATTCTGAGATTTGTTTATTTTACAATTATAATTATATGTTACTTGTTATAACACATCTGGTATTGTTAACAATTCAATATATAGATCAATTCATCGTTAAAAATGTTCCCACTGCAGGTGTGAAAAACCAACAACTCTGCATGCATGTAGAGAACTACGTCCACTCCTTCAAACAAAGAAAATCTGACAAACTGATGCATTAAAGGAAATCTCTGTAACACACCTCCCCCAAACCCCTTTCTTACCCTGATCTCCCTGGTTTTCCTATAGACATCCTTTTCCTCTGTCTTCTCGAACAGACACACTGCACCTGCCCCAGCGGAGCACGCAAACCCTTTGGAATAGGCGACGAT